>NC_089497.1:15445585-15748527 GCF_036850765.1 Saccopteryx bilineata
CCTCTCTCTTAGTTTCTCCCTCTAAATAAAACTTCTAGTTTGAAAAGGTAGCACAAGTTTGCAAATGAATAGCTTTTTAAGTCTGTTACTCTTCAAATACAAATTTGAGACGTTATAAGCTTCCCATGAATATCATTGGGGTTCACCTCCATTAGACAAAAGCAGCACCCACAAATCCCTTCCCGATAAGCATTTAGCTTTATATAAGCCATATTGTTTATTAAGAAAATCCAGAAGTCAGAGACTCAGTTTCATCTCCAGGCAAGATTTTGTGGTAGTGCCCTCGATTTGAACTTTGCTCAGAAGTCATTTATTAACTTTAGCATGTTTGCCATCTAGAAATTCTGAGAATGTTGAAACAATAAAGTCATTTTTCTCTTTTTAACAATCTTTCCCTCAATTTATATCTCTCCTGTCACATTTTTACTTTAAGCAGAGAGAATAAACCAGACTGCACTTCAACATTTTGTTTATAAATATCCTTAACTAGAGTAACAAATTCATTTCTCACTTTGCACATTCCTGTAGATCGTGGTGGTGCTAAGCTGTGTCAGTACAAAACAAGGATCCTCCTTCCTTCGTTTTCTAATAACATGTTTTTTAATAACATCATTTTTTGAGCTTTCAGCAGCAGCGTGCTTGAAATCTATATTTCTACCAAGCACCAATCCAATCCAATACAATTTAGGCTTTCTTTAACACCCTCCTCTAATTTTTTAGAGCATTTGCTTACTGTCTAGATCCAAAGCCATGCCTATATTTTTTTGGTATTTATTAAGGCAGCTTACTACTTTCAGGCACCAAAAAGTGTATATTACTTATCTGTTGCTATATAACAAGAACACCAAAACTTAATGACTTAAAATGGAGAATTTTTTTTTTAATCCCTCAGTTTTCATGGGTGAGAAATCTGGGCATGGTCTTGTTGAGTGACTGATAAAATTAAAACCATCTCTCACAAAACAAAAATCAAGGTGTTTGGACCCTGGCCGGTTGGTTCAGTGGTAGAGCGTCGGCCTGGCATGCAGGAGTCCTGGTTCGATTCCCCACCAGGGCACACAGGAGAAGCGCCCATTTGCTTCTCCACCCCTCCCCCTCTCCTTCCTCTCTGTCTCTCTCTTCTCCTCCTGCAGCCAGGGCTCCATTGGAGCAAAGATGGCCCAGGCGCTGGGGATGGCTCCTTGGCCTCTGCCTTAGGTGCTAGAGTGGCTCTGGTCGGGGCAGAGCGACACCCCGGAGGGGCAGAGCATCCCTCCTGGTGGGCAGAGCGTTGCCCCCTGGTGGGCGTGCCAGGTGGATCCCGGTCAGGCGCATGCGGGAGTCTGTCTGACTGTCTCTCCCCGTTTCCAGCTTAAATAAAGATATAAAAATTAAAAAAAAAAATCAAGGTGTTTGGGCAACAATCATCTCATGTCCCAATTGGAGAATGAGCCACTTCCAAGGTAACTTAAGTATTAACTTGGAAGCTTCAGATATTAGTGCTGTTTGGCCAGAAACTTTAGATGCCACATGGTGCTCTCCACAAGGCTGCTGACAATATGGCGGTTGATTGAAGTCAAAGCATGTGAGGAAGGAAGCAGCAGGTCAAGAGAGGATGCCCGAGACAGAAGCCACCGTCTATATAACACAGTCTCGGAAATGATACCTTATCACATCTGCGATATTCTTCAGTAAAAGCAATTCAATAATTTTCTCGCATCCTCAAGGTGGGTGGGATTATACAACAGTTTAGGTGACTGACAGTGGAGATTTTGAAAACCATCTTAGAGGCAGCCTACCACAAACATGGAAGGAAATTGGGAGTTGGTTTAACCTTATTTTCTAGAAAATGTTAGAATCTAGACAAATAACTGAAATCTCAGTAGATATACACAGTAGGAATAATAATGAACTCTCAAAAATATCCACATATTAATTCACAGAACTTGCAAAAATGTTACCATATATGCAAAGGAGAATTAAGGTTGTAGATAAAACTATGTTTGCCAATCAATTAACCTTACAATATAAACACACACAAATTAACTACATTAGCTGAATAACACAGGCCTATAATCAAGAGTGAAACGTCACTTTCTTTAAATGTATTTATTTATTTATTTTTAATTTTAGAGAGACGGGAAGGGAGACAGAGAGAGAGAGATGTCAATTGTTGTTTCGCTCATTTACGCATTCATTGATTGCTCTGATCGGCGATCGAAGCTACAACCTTGGTGTTTCAGGATGATGCTCTAACCAACTGAGCTACCCAGCCAGGCCTTGAAACTCTTCTTTTAACAGAACAGGAATATATATGTAGGCTGTGTCAACACAACTTAGCATCAAAATTAGAAAAAATGGCTATTTAGATAACATTTTCAGAGAGGTTTGTTTTCCTTTTTTTTTTTCAAAGAATTTCATGTCATTGAGAGCTTTTCCTTAATCTTTAAATGTTTTCTGAGTGGTTTTATACAACTCCTATAATCTTCCAAAATAATCATTATTTTCCAAAATGTAGATTTCTCTTTTAGCTCTTATTTTAGGTTATGGCAATTCCATCCATCCATGCATATAAGATTGAGAAGAGAGCATCCCAACTTCTCTCTTCTTATCATTCCTTTTTAATTTATAAGCAAACATTGTTTATTCTGATAAAAATATCAACAGCAACCTCACCCTCAAATACACATTTTCCTTTCTTCTATTTACAGTTCAGTCCATAGCAACACTCTTCCAAACTATAATTATAAACTCTTTCTCTAACCTCTATTTTTTTAAAAAAATATTGGTTGCCTGACTTAGGGTGGCACAGTAGATGAGGTGTCGACCTGGAATGCTGAGTTTGCCAGTTTGAAACCCTGGGCTTGCCTGGTCAAGGCATATGTGGGAGTGGATGCTTCCTGCTCCACACTTTACTTCTCCCTCGTTCTCTTTCTCTCTCTCTCACTTCTCTGAAAGGAATAAAGAAAAAAAAAGAAAAGAAAGACAAAATGCTTTAAAAATTGAAAATAAAATTATTGATTGATTTTAGATATAGAGGAAATGAACGAGGCAGAATAAAAGGAATACTGATCTAGTCCTGTGTGTGCCCTGACTGGGGATCGAACCCACACCTTTGTGAACTGGGACAATGCTCTAACCAACTGAGCTATCTGGACAGGGCTAATTATAAACTTTTTACTTTTAAGTTTTATTTTTTTTATTTATTTATTTTTAGAGAGAAGAGAGAGAGAGAGACCCAGGGTTTCAAACCGGCGGCCTCAGCGTTCTAGGTGGACACTTTATCCACTGCATCACCACAGGACAAGCCAATTGTAAACTCTTAATTAATTTGCTGATCCACAAATATTTCTTCATCACCTCTTCAGCCTCTTTTTTATGCATTTTCCACTTATAAAAAATAAATCTGATTACATCTTGGTACTTTTCATTGTTTTCACATATTCTCTTAATCATCTGAGCAAATATTTGCAGCTCATAACCCAACTCATAATATCACATTATATATAAACACATAGATTAACTGAGGAACAATTATAACACTTTTTAAAATGTTTTCAGGTAGAAAATAAAAATTTCCATTCACTAATAACATTATTTTATAAAAGAGAGTAATTGTAAGTCCAAAATATATATAAATAACAGGGTCTCAGAATACAAAATATTCAAGGGAAGACACAACAAACATTCTTAGGTTTATATGAAAAGATAAAGATGGAAAATAGAAAAAAAAGAAGGAAAAGAAAAAAAGAAAGAAAGAAAGAAAGAAAGAGAGAGAGAAAGAAAGTGAGAAAGAAAAAGAGTGAGAGGGAGGGAGGGAGGGAGGGAGGGAGGGAGGGAGGGAGGAAGGAAGGAAGGAAGGAAGGGGGAAAAATGGAAGGAAAAAAGAAAGAAAGAGAGAGAAAGAAAGAAAGGACAAAAGGAACAAAATTTAATGTTTGCTCATTGAAAGGATACATCTGACTACAAAGTCACCAAAAGCATTGTAGATCTATATTAAAATTTCTTGTTGACGCAATCTGTATAATAGTCAATGACATGTTTGTGAGAGAGACTGATGTGAAAATAAATTTATTTAATATAGCATAAGAAAGTTTCTCAGAACTACTCTTTCCTAAAGTTACAGATCTTGCTCTCAGAGCCTTGCTTCTGTCTGGCTCTACTCCTCATTCTTCTGTTCTAAACCTGCCTTGATATTGTTCAGTCACATTTCTTTACTTTTTATCTGGTCATCAAAATGTATGTATTTTTTTTAAAATCCACGCTTGTAGATGTTTGGATTTAGGTGAGGGATGGTGAGACCTAGAGAATCTATATATGGATATTTTTTCTTGTCACAAATTGTTTTACTGATATATATTGATTAGTTTTAGAAGTGATATTTATAAGCTCTAATAGAGCTTATATGTCTCATTTGTCTTGTTACTTTTGGCACAGTCAAAACTTTTGGGCTGGACATTATCTGTAGCTACACAGTTCCGGGGTTTGACTCAACAATATGGAGCTGTCTGGAATGAATATGAACGATAATCAGAAACCAAAATTTTCATCAGCAGCAGAAAGCTACTGTCATTTCTCTCTGCATGGAAAGGAGAGAGTAGAGCTCTTGTGAAACTGCATTTGCATATTAAAAGCAGTTTTGTCACTTGTGCTTACTTAAGGCGGCTTATCTGCAGTCAAAGCCTTGGCACAGCAACAAATCTCTGGAAGGAGATCCAAAAACCTATAGACTCTACCATCTTTCCTTCTTCTACCATCTCCACGACAGTCATGCCATTCCACGCCACCGTCCTCACCACCACTGGATACTGACTGACACTTGACTTTAGTATTGTGTACTCTTTACTGGCAAACCCCTCGATGCTCACACACACTGTATAGTTATCTTAAGCATAGCACTAACGATATTGTACTATCATTAAACATAATCATTTGTAGTCTGTGTCTTCTCTGACCCCTGTCTCCCTTCTGCGTGGCGCTTCACCCTCAGTTGTAACATCAAAGAGTCCTCGTCATATTTCAAAATGCCTTTGGCTTGATCTTTATTTGAAGGCTTTCCAGTAGATACAGCTTTAGTCACTCATGTTTATGTAATGGTGTTATAAAGGATGGGCCTAAAGCAGTCTTCTATTCTGCAATGCTAGTGACTCCGGGTTAGCTGTTCACCTAAGAAAATAGAATAACTAATAATGGTGACCTGAGAGCCTGATTCTTAGTATTATACAAATTGGCATACACAGTTTCCATGGTTTTCTCGAATCTCTCAATTAATTAAAAAAGTTCAAGCATGAATTTTTTATTTCTGCAGCATCCTACACAATAGTATATCTCAAGATTGTGGTTTTTCCCCCCCTTTTCGTCATTGCAAGCATTGCCTTGCTCCATTTGAGAGTCTACATAATCTACTTGGGTTTTGTCACTGTGGTAGTCTGAACAATGTGGTCCCCAAGAGACAGCCACATCAAAATCTGTGACTATTTCCTTAATTGAAGAAGGTTCTTGGCAGATGTGATTAAGTCAGGAATCTTGAAATGAGGTAATCCTTGATTATCCATATGGGCCCTAAATCCAATAACTGGTACACTGATAAGAGAAAAGCTAATATTTAAGACATAGAGAAGATGAGAAAACACAGAAGAGAAGGCAATGTGAAACAGTCAGGATTGGCGTGATGCAGCCATGTGAACACAGACACCCTCTGGGAAGGGGTGAGAAGTGCAATCTCCCCAGTAGCCTCTGGGAAAAGTGTGGTCTTGTCAACCCTATGATTTCAGACTTCAGCCTCCAGAACTGTGGGAGAAGACACTTCTGTTGTTTTAATCTACCAAGTCTGCAATAATTTGTTGCAGCAGTCACAAAAATCTATTACACTATTAAAAGTTATGACCCAACCCTGGCCAATTGGCTCAGTGGGAGGGTGTTGGACAGGTGTGTGTATGTCCCAGGTTCAATTCTCAGTCAGGGCACACAGAAGAAACTCCCATTTGCTTCTCTCTCTCTCTCTCTCTCTCTCTCTCTCTCTCTCTCTCTCTCTGTTTTTCCTTCCTGGAGCCATGGCTCGATTAGAGTGAGTTGGCCTCAGGCACTAAGAATGGCTCCATGGCCTCCACCTCAAGTGCTAAGAAGAGCTTGGTTGCTGAGCAGCAGAACAATGCCTCAAATGGGCAGAGCATCGCCCTCTAGTGGGCTTGCTGGATGAATCCCCATCATGGCACATGCGGGAGTCTGTCTCTATGCCTCCCTCCTCTCACTGAATAAATAAAATAAAATAAAAGTCACAACCCTCTTCAAAACACATACATTGCCATTACCATTTTCCTGTTTTATTTCTTCATAGCAGTAATAATATTAAAAAATACCATATATTTTACTCATTTATCTTGTTCATCTTCTGTGTCATCATCTAGAATGTAATTAAGTAGCAGATAAGGATTTTCTTAATGAACATTCTTTGGTCAAATAATAATAAAGCCAAACATACCAACAGACTTTGTACTTCCCAAGTAATTTTTTCAAAAGATAATTATTACATTCGCTTTGCTCTGATGTAAAAGTGAGGTACCACATATTCATTATTTGCACCTAATTTTATCAAAATTTTATCTTCAAAATAATATGATTAATATCAGTGAAGAAAAATAAAAGGCAGATTGTTCATTTGGTGAGGAGAATAGATAAGTTACATGAAAGAGCAGGACCTAAAAGTGATATTTAGGATCTCTGAGGTAGTCAACTTATCACTGTCAAATTTGATATTTGGAAAGGGACATAAGTTCATGCTCTCTCAACTGGGAATGTTCCACCAAAAAACTCTCTAAATAAGGCACGAAAATAAGATATATCAGCAAGGGTATCATTCTCCAATAAAAATACTGCTGGCTTGAAGGAATGTTATTGATTGATGATTGAAACATATTCTATTTCTGTAAGTCATTCAATTAAATAATATGAAATATGTGGGTTGTAAAATAAGAGATTTAGGCATACTGAAGTTTTATGCACTTATGTAAGAACTCTAGTATAGTTTGTGAAAAATTTCTATTTGACTATAAATAAAATATATTTTATAGATTTTATAAAATTATAATTTTTAGAACTAGACATAATATAAAACATAACTCTATTTAAACAGGGAAACACAATCTATTTGCCACTACAAATAAAAGAAAGAGAACTTTATTTCAGCAATAAAAGGAAAATTTAAGATATAGCAGCAATGAATATCTGTTGAAGGATAATTTCAACAGCTACAAATAATTGTAGTGTCCATTCCATATTAAAATAAACATCAATCATACAAGGGACCAAATAAAAGTAAGAAATATTATTCTATAATTTGTTGTTCTGTTTGTCCAAAAATAAGTACAATGTTCCAGATTATATTTATAATGATCAATAAAATATGGATATTTAAAAATAAATATTTCTGTCTATAGATACACACATTTAGCTACAGTTAAATAACATTCAAAACACTAAAAACCACTTGGAAAAATGCCTCTATGTGCAAGCAATTAATTGTCACTATTAAGACTTGGATTTAAATGGTAAATAATGAAGTATTATGACCAACATGTAGTGCAAATAAAATACAGAAAAAATGTGATACAATTTTTTTCCTGAAAACAAAAGATTAATGAAACTATTCATCAGACCCATTATTAACTCTAGAAACTTTGGAAACTTTATTTAAGCAGGAGTAAGTAAGTGACAAAACCTTCCAATTAATATTAAGGTCACTTGAAAGATTTTTATATTTTCAATACATCTTTGGCTTTATAGTTTTAAATCTAGGACAGTTGAATAGAAACCAGTATATTATCCCTGGTTATTTTAAAGAATGATAAGTGAGAATGAAATTCTTGACAAACTCCAAATTAAGTTAAAAATTCAACTTTATTTTTATCTTTTATTACAAAAAATGTAGATGTATGTTCCAATATTCAATATTCACTAAAGCCAGCAGCATATTTTTAGACTATCTAATCAAAAGTAATACACTTATAAAACATATACTTTCACAAAATACCAGTTAATGCTACAACTTCTGCAACTTTTGATATTTGATTTCATGAATATGTATGACTCATCAAAACTTTAAAGTACATTTCAAGGCATTACTGGAATCTTTACAGGAACTGATAACAAAAGGATATACAATAATACTGATTTTAGAAAGGCATTTGAGTTTATTATAAAAATGTAATAGCTCTGTGAATATAATCAAGTATATCTTATGAATAACAAAACTAGCAGTAATTAAATACCTACTCCAAAGTTTTATTAATAGCCTTTTCTTAGCTATTAAAAACATGTAAATGCAATACTTTCATTACTTACTAATATCTAACTGTTAGCCATTGCTAGTTATCTAAAAAGGCTTGAGTAAAAATTATACAACATAAATGTATTCAGTTGGGTTTTCTCTTCTACATTACAGATTGACATAGCTACCATATATTTTAACATAAATGCTTACTTCACTTCGAAGTCAAAATAAATGAACTCAACTTGCTCCCTACAAGTCCAACCTGCTCTTCTTGCAGTGTCATGAATAGATACTTTTTTATTACAATTTATTTGTCAGGTATTGTTCTGAGTACCTGTGAAACATCAGTGAATGAAACAGGGTAAAAATCCCTGACTTCATGGAATTTACATTTTAGAGACCATTCCACTAACCCAAACCCAAAAATCAGTCAAAATTCTGCTATTGTCTCATCCTAACACTTAATGAGTAACCAAGTGTTTTTTACGTTACTCATGAAATAATTCTCTCAAATATATCTGTATTCTACATTTGCTACTAACCAATCCTAAACTGAAGTAACGTTTTTCCAGATTTACTGTCACATCTCCTAACTTTTCTGCCAGCTAGCTGTCTTCCTTCTTTTTATTCAATTTTCACATATCTAGAGAGAGTTTAATCAAAATAAACATGTAGCTTACCTGCATAAAAGTTTTCAGTGTAGCCTAACCAGGTGGTGGTGCCGTGTATTGGGTGTCGGATTGGGACACGGAGGACCCAGGTTTGAAACCCTGAGGTCTCCAGCTTGAGTGTGGATTCATTTGGTTTAAGCAAGGCTCACCAGCTTGAAGCCCAAGGTCGCTGGCTCAAGCAAGGGGTTACTCGGTCTACTGTAGCCCCTCAATCAAGGCACATATGAGACAGCAATCAATACACAACTAAGAAGCCGCACCCAACAAAGAATTGATGCTTCTCTTCTCTCTCCCTTCCTATCTTCCTCTATCTGTCCCTCACTCTCTGTCACAAGAAAAAAAAAGTTTTCAGTGTAATGAGAATTCTATTTTTGGCTGAAGAGGAAGGCCACAGACCTCTGTTACTATGGAAATAACAAGAGGAAAAAAATCAATGGATTAAATAAAATGTATACTTTAATATGGATTATTGAAGAGTGATAAATGCAAGGCTACCTTAGGGAACTAAATGCGGGAAGACTGAGAAGTTGCTCAATGAACAGATGAATAATGAATGATGGTAGGTTTTAAAACAATAACAAGCAACTAGGCTGGATAACCAAGGTGGGCTAAAAGAACTCATTTTGGTATTGTCAACACTACTGTCAAGTGCAATAGATTTGAAATTGGAAAATCACCAAATGCAAACGTAATAATTACTAAAGTCAATTTTGTTTCACTCACTCTCCCACTTTCAGACATTGGCTAAGAGGAGGGCACTTGAGAAAGATCTAAAAAGAAGAGAAAACATGTATCAGATCATGCTTGGATTTGAGGGTACAGTTTAGTTAAATATAGTAGTAAAACAAAACTATCTTAACTTCTGGTCCAACCCTACTGCCAGCTCAAATACTAATAACATCAGATGCGGCCCTGGCCGGTTGGCTCAGCGGTAGAGCATCGGCCTGGTGTGCGGGGGACCCGAGTTTGATTCCCGGCCAGGGCACATAGGAGAAGCGCCCATTTGCTTCTCTACCCACCCCCCTTCCTCTCTGTCTCTCTTTTCCCCTCCCGCAGCCAAGGCTCCATTGGAGCAAAGATGGCCCGGGCGCTGGGGATGGCTCCTTGGCCTCTGCCCCAGGTGCTAGAGTGGCTCTGGTCATGGCAGAGCGACCCCCCCGGAGGGGCAGAGCATTGCCCCCTGGTGGGCAGAGCATCGCCCCTGGTGGGCGTGCCGGGTGGATCCTGGTCGGGCGCATGCGGGAGTCTGTCTGACTGTCTATCCCCATTTCCAGCTTCAAAAAAATACAAAAAAAAAATACAAAAAAAAAAACAAAAAACCATCAGATGCCTGACCTATGGTGGCGCAGTGGGTTAAAGCATTGACCTGGATCACTGAGGTCACTGGTTCAAAATCCTGGGCTTGCCTGACCAAGGCACATAGAGAAGTTGATGCTTTCTGCTCTTCACCTCATCTCTCTCACTCTCTCTCTCCTGTCTCTCTAAAAATGAATAAATAAAATCTAAAAAAAAAACCCAACCAAACAATCATACTACAGTGGTGACAATACAAGTTTGGGTACTGGGTATTGACAAATGAACTTAGTCTAATTAAAGGGGTGACCCAGCCTCACCCTTTGTCTAACTTCTACATATACTTAATATATCAACTTTATTCTTTACTAATTATGGCATTAGCTTCATTCTAATCCTGTCTTCTTCTAGGTAAGATTTATTGACATACAGAGTCAATGCAGATTAAACTTTTTTTTTTCCCCAAAGTTAGAAGCAGGGAAGCAGTCAAACAGACTCCCACATGCACCCGACCAGGATTTTACAAGCATGCCCACCAGGAGGTGATGCTCTGCCTATCTGTGGTGTTGCTCTGTTGTGGCCAGAGCCATTCTAGCACATGAGGCGGAGGTCATGGATCCGTCCTCAAAGCCCAACTTTGCTCCAATGAAGCCTTGGCTGTAGGAGGGGAAGAGAGAGACAGAGAGAAAGGAGGGGGGAAGGGTGGAGAAGCAGATGGGTGCTTCTCCTGTGTGCCCTGACTGGGAATTGAACACAGGACTTCCACAAGCCGGGCCGCCGCACTACCAACTAGCCAGGACCTCAAACTCTAGTTTTCTTGCTCTCTCTAAAATGATCTAATACAAGCCTAAATCTTCTAAGTGCTTTCTGATACCCTTTTACTGAAAAGCGCCCATGAATCCCCTGGGTTGTGTTGTCTGTCGTTGCAAGAAGCAATGAACTAAATTTGTTCAACTACATGGTTATCCTTGATTGTCTTTGACTTAAAAATATTGAAAGGTCAACTGTAAGTCCCACTGGGTCTACAATAACCAGGTTCTGAAATTTTGTTCATTGTTATTGAAAGAGTTTCACTTATTTCTTTCTATTTTAACTATATATATTTAACTTTTATAATTTTACTGAATCTTATATAAATTATAATTTTGCCCATGACATCTTCCTAACATACTTTTTACATATTGCTTCCCAAAATGTTATATTGTATTACCTTCATTCTGACTAGACATACACGTGAGAAATATCTATGCAAATAAACATCTACACTTTGTAAAATACGAGTTACGCTTTCATTAAATGAGCTTGACTCAATGAGATACAAAGAAAACAATCTGCAGATTTGTTCTTTGTTCTTCTTTGCCTACGTGTTCAACTTAAGACAAGCTCAGATTTTCCTGGATATATTTAGACAATTTTTTAAATTCTAATCATTCCCATTTATAACAACGGTCTCAATAAAATGATAAAACATCCAAATAATTTAAAGCTTCTCTCTCACCAAATCCTTTACTTCTTTTAACACTAAAGTCAGGACTGGGTAGGATGGTAAGTTTGCCTCTTCCTCTTTCTCCTATGCCTTGTTCTTTTACTTCTTATCCTCTTTATACTTGGATGTCTGGAGAATCTCTGACATTGAATTAGGGGCAAGAAGTAGAGGTAAGAGTTTTCTGGACTGGCTGGAATTGGCATTAATTCCCTCTGAATGTGGCACATTGCCCAAAGCTAAATCTTTCCCTCCTGTTTGGAAACAGGGTTAGTGGAAACTAACAAATGATGGGACAGTAGCTCAGATCCAGCCACAATGGAAGGTATTACCACCCCTAAGCCTGAACAGAAAAATAAATGTTTACAAGAGCCAAAGAAAGAATTACAGCTATAAGAGAGAGAGCTATCCAAAAGAGCTGTAATCATTAGTAGAGGAATTCAACCACCACTGAGAGCCTGAGAGAGGACCAGGAGAAAATACACCATAAACCAGTGGTTCTCAAAGTGTGTGCCTGGGTGCACTGGGGCGCCATAGAAGATTTCCAGGTGTGCCCTATGGTATTCCAGAGAAATATGTGCCTGTTGGGGACCAAAAAACCAACAGGGTTTTTGGAGTTCAGATGTTTGGGGGACAGAGGTGTGAGGAATTGGCTGTAAGCTGACAGTCTGCCCAACCCCCCACCTCATTTGCCTGATTAGGTTGCCAAAGGCTGTTAAGCTGTGGTGCTGGATAGTTTACACTACCCCCCATGTTCCCCAGAAAGACTGGAGGCAAGTTTCTTCTATCCTTTGTTTGGTGTAAAGTTTAGATGATATGAGGGTTTTCTGCACTAAACACAGTTAAGCGTTAAAAGAGAAGAATTCTTCAATATTATTAATAAGGAAATGAGAGTTTTCCTTTCAAATATACGCCCAAACATTGAAGAAATCGCTAAAACACATCAAGCTCGTGTTTCTCATAAACACAAGAATGAAAATCTTAACACATTCATGCTGTGACCTGCCAAATTTATTAAATCTTACTAAGAACGTATCTATATATATTTATATAAAAAGATAACTTTTTGTTGTGTTTTTTTTAATTTACTCATTTTTAGAGAGGAGAGGGAGAGACAAAAAGAGAGAGAGAGAGAGAGAGAGAGAGAGAGAGAGGAGAGACAGAGAGAGAGAGAAGGGGGGAGGAGCTGGAAGCATCAACTCCCATATGTGCCTTGACCAGGCAAGTCCAGGGTTTCGAACCGGCGACCTCAGCATTTCCAGGTCGATGCTTTATCCACTGCGCTACCACAGATCAGGCCTTTTGTTGTTTTTATTTTTAACCCCTCTTTTTTATGAATTCTAAAAAGCATAACTCAAAAACTGTAACATAAAAATGTTTTTTAATGTCAGAATAAGTTTTAATTTTGTCATATTTATTTTGTTTAATTTCCATAAATGCACGCTTGGATTTTATATTTTTTCCTTTAATATTTGACTTAATTATTATAACACATTTTTCAGAAATTTGTATATAGTGTGCAATTATTTGTAGAATTTTAAATGTGCCCCAACTTCAAAAAGTTTGAGAACCATCTCCATAAACCCACTTGACTGTTAGCTTCCAATCTCCTGCCAGAAACTCTAATTGATTGAATCCAATTAGAAGGCAGAAGACAAAGAAGCCTGTTATTGGATCTTATGATATAGCCTCTCAGGGAACATAGGAAGGTAAAAAATAAGAGTTGATCTGAAGAAAGAAATGATAACTATCTGGTCAATGAATCTAACCTCAGATAATGCAATAAGACATACAAAAAATATTCAGCAGAAACAACAAATACCGAAACTATTAAAAGTGATCATTAAGTTTTCTAGTCATATCACCTTGAAGTCATCGATATTTTTCTTACCAACAATAGCCATAGAAATTATGTTAGAAAATAAGGTACAATTTTATTATCAACAGAATAAGCATTTAGGAATCAATTTAGTCAAAAATTTTAAAACATCTTTCTGGAGGAAATGACAAACAAATGGCTATTAAACGACAAACAAAAATTTAATATATAAAAAAATTATGTACATATATAAATGTATCTCAAAATCTATAAATTCAATAATATTCTTATTTAAAATGAACTGTTTTAAACTTAAAACACTAATTGTAATATTCATTTTAAATATAAAATGAGCTTAATGTTGATAAAGAATAAAAAGCTTAACACAAAGCATGGATACACTCTAGTAAAGACCAAGTAGATAAATAAATGGAAAGAAAAAGATGTATATTTGGGTACTTGATATACAATAAGATGGCCTCACAATTAGCAGAATTAATATTGTTAAAAATATCCATACTACCCAAAGCCATGTATAGATAGAGTGCAATCTCTATCAAAATTTCAATGGCATTTCTCACAAAAATAGAAAAAAAAATCCTGAAATTCTTGTGGAACCACAACAAACCCCCCAAATAGCCAAAACAATCGAGGGAAAGAAAAGAAAAAGAACAACGCTGATGGCATCACTGTTGGGCAAACAAGTGTGTCACAAGTGTGTTAGGCTTGCTCTCTTATATTTTGCCTGATTGGTGCATGAGCAGGGGGCAGCGCCATGTGTGTATAGTCTGTGTAAGGCTGCGTGTGCTCGTCCACAGGGTGGCACACTGTAGATTGAAGATTGCCTGCCTGCTTCAGAGGGGCCATTGTTTGCTATTGTTTGCTGGGGAAGGGTTCCCCTAACCCCACCTGTTTTTGGCTAGTGAGTTCTGAGAGGAAAGCAGTTTTCCCTGCCTGTTTTCTCATCTACTGTTGTGAGACTCTAATAAACGAAATGGCCCACCATTTTCTGGCTCTACAGTTCCTTTACTGTCTGCCTGAATCCAATGGGAACCTGCTTGGCCCCAGCACCCAGCCTTATAATTACACGTCCTGATTTCAATCGACATCGTAAATATATATAGTATTCAGAACAGTATGGTGCTGGTACAAAAACAAACACATAGACCAATGGAATAGAATAGAAATCTCAGAAATAAACCTACATGTGTACAACGAACTAATGTTTGATAAGGGAGACAAGAATACTCAATGAGAAAAAGACAGTCTTTTCAATAAATGATGTTTGGAGAAATAGATAGTCACATGAAAAAGAAAGAAATTAGACCTCTATCTTATATCACTCCACAAAAATTAACTTGAAATGGATTTAAATCTTAAATGTAAGACCTGAAACCATAACACTCTTTGAGAAAAAAAAAGGGGGGAAATGTTACTTGACATTGATCTCGGTAATGATTATTTGCATTTGACTCCAAAAGCCAAGCAATAAAAGCAAAAATTAGTAATGTCCCAGTAAAGCCCAAGCTCTACGTCGATCAGGCATCCCTGACTCGACTTCCCCGTGCAGTGGGACACTCCTGCTCATCAGCAGGGCTGGCGGCCTCTTCGAGACTACTCTTGAGGTGGTTATGAGAATGCTACTGATAAGTGTCGACACTAACTGCCACTGGAAAAAAAACACGACCAACACAGCTTTAGTTGCAATAATCACACAGGCAATTTACTACTCACAAATTTTTTTGGCGTGCCTGGGTACAGCTTAAGGGGGCCCCGTCTGCGTGCTCCTCTCGGCTGTCTTTGGTCAGAGCTCAGAGCGGCGTGGAGACAGTCCGCATCAACGTTGGAGTCTGGGTGACTACCGCAGCAGGGGCCCCTCAGCTTTAGTACCCTTTCTGGCCAACTCTTTCTAAAAGGTGTCAATCTACAGGATTATCACCTCAAATCACCTTTTTGGGAGTTCCTCGCAGAGAACCCCTTTTATTTAATCTACTGAAATGTTTATATCAAACCACTTTTTAAGATGTTCTTATTTATGTTAATTTACAAAGTTATGACATCAAGCTACTTCTTATGTATAACTTCACACACACACTAACTGGGTCCTGCTTGAAAGTCAGAGTCTGTTTATCACATCTGCATCCACTATATTAATTCCTATCCATACGGCATAACTTCAATTTCTTTAATTATTTTTAATATTATATTTAATTACTTTTACACATACTCTACACTTTCTACACTTCTATTTATTTAACCACTATAACATTATATTGCTACAAGTAAGTAGGTTCATATCAAACCCAAAAGCTACTGCACAGCAAAAGAAACAATGAACAAAATAAACAGGCAACCTACAAAATAGAGAAAGGTATTTGTCACATAAGGTGTTAATATTAAAAATGTATAAAAACACATGTGACACATCAAAACAATTTGACTTAAAAATGCCACAAGATCTGAATAGACACTTTCCAAAGAAGACATGCAAATGGCTAACAAATATATAAAAAAGTGTTAAACACAATTAATCATCAGGAAAATGTAAATGAAACTCACAAGGAAATGTCACATCCTACCTGTTAGAATGATTATTATCAAAAGACAAGTAATCACATGGTAGAGAGAATTTGGTAAAAAGGGACCCCCTGTGCACTGTTGGTGGGAATGTAAATTGATATAGCCATAATGGAAAACAGTATGGAATTTCTTAAATAAATTAAAAATAAAAATAGAACTACTGTTCTGATCCAGCAATCCATCTTCTGAGCATATATCTGAAGGAAATGAAATTACTATCTCAAAGAAACATCTGCATTTCCATATTTATTGCAGCATTATGCACAATAGACAGGATATAAAAACAGCCTAAGTCTTCACCAACAGATGAACAGATAATAAAAAATGTGTCATTTTTACCAATGGAATATTATTTGGCCATAAAAAGAAGGGAATCTTGCCTGACCAGGCAGTAGCGCAGTGGATAGAGTGTCAGACTGGGACTCACAGGACCCAGGTTCGAGACCCCGAGATCACCATCTTGAGGGCAGGGTCATCTGGTTTGATCAAGGCTCACCAACTTGAACCCAAAGTTGCTGGCTTGAGCAAGGGGTCACTTGGTCTGCTGTTACCCCCCCCCTACCCCTGTCAAGGCATATGTGAGAAAGCAATCAGTGAACAATTAAGGTGCCTCAGTGAAGAATTGATGCTTCTCATCTCTCTCCCTTCCCGCCTGTCTGTCCCTCTCTCTGTTCCTCTCTGTCTCTCTCTGTCTCTGTCACACACAAAAAAAGGGAAAAGGAAATCCTGCCAGACAACAAGGATGGAATTTGAGTGCATTATGCTAAGTGAAATAATTCAAACAAAGAATTACAAATACTTTATATCACTTATATGTGGAATCTTAAGAAAAAAAGAAAAAAGAAAGAAGCCAAAGTTGTAAAAACAACACAGAGTGGTGAATGGTGGTTACCAAGGAGTGGGGTTTAGTCAAAGGGCATAATCTTCTAATTATGAGATAAATAAGTTCTAGACAATCACAACATGGTGACTATAATTAAAACAATACTGTATTAAATTCTTATAAGTTTCTAAGAGGGTGAGTATTAAAATATTCTCATCACATACACAAAATTGTACAAGTATTGAGGATGGTGAGTGTGCTAACTGAGCTTATAACGGTAATCATTTCACAGTGCATAAGAGATCCAATAACCATGTTGTGTATCTTACACTTATATGATGCTATATGTCAATCACATCTCAATACAGCTGGCGGCAAGGAAGGTAGTATCACAAAGACATAGAGAAAAGACATACTTCTTCTTGACATTGTAGAAAAAATTGTCTCTCTATATGGAGAACATTAAATTAAACCTGAGTTTGTTCTTACTTTACACAGTAGATAAGTGTGTCTTTCAGACTCCAATCCCAACTATAGAAAGATAAATATAAGACTAATATACTTATGAAAATATACTTATGATACAGGTGTATGAAAATAAATATTTAAAATATCCAAAAAGAGCCTGACCAGGTGGTGGCGCAGTGGATAGAGCGTCGGACTGGGATGCAGAAGTACCCAGATGTGAGACCCCGAGGTCGCCAGCGTGAGCACAAGCTCATCCGATTTGAGCAAGGCTCACCAGCTTGAGCCCAAGGTCACTGGCTCGAGCAAGGGGTTACTCGGTCTGCTGTAGCCCCCCGGTCAAGGCACATATGAGAAAGCAATCAATGAACAACTAAGGTGTCGCACGCGCAACAAAACTAATGATTGATGCTTCTCATCTCTCCGTTCCTGTCTATCTGTCCCTATCTATCCCTCTCTCTGACTCTCTCTCTGTGTCTCTGTAAAACAAACAAATAAATAAATAAATAAATAAATAAATAAATAAAATACCCAAAAAGAAAAATCATGAACCAAAAGCAATTGGTTTGACATTAAAAATTAAGGACCATTTAATAATCAGAGGGCAGTTAGGAAGAATACATTAGCAATATCTAACACAAATAAAAGATGATAAAAGAGAATATAGAAATAATTATAATTTTTCAAAAAAATGTATTGATAGAAAAGTAAACAGAAGGTTTGAATGGCAATTCATAGAACCAGAATCCAAATGTCTGACAAATATGTATAGAGTTTTTCAAACTTACTATTAAATAATTGCAAGTTATGAGATATAATTATATATTTATCCAAAAGTTGAAAATAAAAATATAAGGTTATTCCAATTATTAGAAAAGATGTGGATAGACAGGACCTTTCATATCTTGCTAGCGGTGTATATTGCAACAGCCATTCTGAAAAAGTCATCTGACAATATTTAGCAAAACTATGCACACATTATTTATGACACAGAAATCTCAGCCTTTGCATATATTTAAAAAAATACTTGAGCAAATCAGTGTGGTGATTTTTATAGATTTATCTTAGTGCTTCTTATACCAAGAGATAACATGGGCATCTAGGTGTCTAGATCCAATAAATTGGTCAGTCAAATGTGGTACACATGTACCATAAGACATGTATCATAAAAAGGGTGTGGCAAGCTACATGTGCCTATAGCAACATAGACAGCTGAAAAGCAGAGCTTTGCATAAGGCAGAAAATTAGTCAAGACCTGAACAGCAGTGTCCAAGAGTGGCCTCAAGATAAGCAGAAGTCTTGATTTCACTACAGCCGATGAATTCTACCAGCCCAACCTTCGCCTTGACTTTGTGAAACTGACCAGTTTCTGCTATAAAACTGTTATTCCCCCTTGGGAAACACCACCACAACTGTCTAGCCCTTCTCCACCTAACTGCAAATCCGGCTAGCCTCTCCCTCCGGTCTTATTGTTAGAGGACCTGGGTCACCACTCTCCAATAAAATCCCTTCTTTTAGAGAAAAAAAATAGATATATTATATAATTATATATATATAACTATATATATATATATACACACACACACACACCAGATATGTATGTTTAACAATAGTTTCTATAGATACATAGAAACCACTCTGTGTATTTGAATGTATATGTGTATATGACACAGGCATTTTTAGGCTGTTACAACAAAGTACTATGAAATGGGAGATATACAAACAACTGAAATTTATATCTTACAGTTCTGGAGGCTAGAAGTTCAAGATCAGAGTGCCAGCATGTTCAAGTTGCAGAGAGAGCCCTCTTTCAGATTACACACAGCCAACTTTTTTTGTGTTCTCATGATGGAAAGAGAGCAAGCTCTCTGAGGTCCTGTTTACAAGGAAGCAATCTCATTTACCTGGTTCCAGCCACTTGACCTAATTACCTCCCAAAGGGCCTCACTTCCAAATACCATTGTATTGGGGGTAAGAATTTCAACATAAGAATGCAAGGGGCGCAAACATTGATTTCATTGTCTTATCACAGTATATAGAGATTTGAAACCTTTTGTATCTGTCCCCATGACTCAGTTATAAAATCATGAGTTTTAAATTTTACAGTACTCAAAATATTTAGAAAAGGAAGCTTGAAATAGTTCCCTGATTACAACTACAGTGATTCTCTAGTTCTAATATTTATTTGGCAAGGACTATTGAAAAAGTGCAGAGAAGAACTTCATAGCCAAGTCGTAACAGTATCAATTATCCTTCACATGAGTTAAATTATTTTCTGTGCCTTCTGCAAATTTCCAGATTAAAGCTGGAGTCAGAGGCTTGTTCTGATAAAACCTAATGGGCAAGGAAATAAATTATTGCCCTTAAAATTTTTTGATGGAAAAGAAAAGAAATTTTAATCAACCACTTTACATTTACATTATTGATTACCAGCAGGATGTTGACTGTCATAGGTAAATATCAGGAACACGAATGAGATTATTTCACAATTAGTGTGGAAATGAAAAGTAGACATCATTGCATATAAAATGCAAGCTGAAAAAAGAGGATTTATTCCTTTAAGCTTTTCTGTCCTCATAAAGCTGCTTTCTTTGCCTGTATTCTTCATATCTGTAGGATAATGGGATGAAATGGGGCATCGCTCAGAAAATAGATTGGTGTTAGGGTGTCCTGTAAATTTAAGTATGCAGACAGTGTGCCTTATTCCCGATACAACAACGGTCTGCATAGCCACGTGGAAAGATTAATTACGGCTCACATCAGTTCTGGCCTCTAGATGTCATGTAAAGAACATAACATCAGGGAGGAAGCTTCAGAATTTTGATTACGGCCGTCTGAAAAGCTGCATAAATGGGAAGTGGAGAGAAAAGGGGACCCTTGCCTTCTTTCACAAGGTGTGCCTGCTTGCACTAGGCAGTCAAGGGCACACAGGCTGAACATCACAGCTTGGAAGTGCTCTTAGGAAATGCTCACTCACTTCAATGAGTCTACTTCAGGAGTGAAAGGAGAGAAGGATTTATAAGAGGCGTGCTCCCTATGACAGCCTCTAAGATTGAAAGTGATCCTGTTGACAGCAGTCAGAGTATTCAAGACATTTCAACAGCCAATACTCTATTGCATGTTTAAGAGGGGAAACCAGAAAGAAACAGGAACTGAGATGTCTGGGCATTTTTCTGATCTCCCTTCCCCCCTTAAAATGACAATAAATAGGACAGGAGCAGATTTGAATAAATCTTAATCAAAGTATTACATATGTTTAATTACAGTGTGTTAGTGAGAGATCAGACAGATGATATGGGCTTCCATTTCTGCACAGGCTGTTTCACAGCAGGAAAATAAGATCTGTTTCAGCCTCTTTTGCAAAACTGAGCTAAAAGTGAACTAGATGAATCACAGAAAAAAAGAAATCCATCACAAAAATTGTATAACATGGATTACAAAAAAATAAAAAATAAATAAATAAAAAAGACCCTATCTGTTCATTCCTATGTTTCTTACAATCTTCACTTAATTCATCAGAGTGTAGCTCCCCGGATATTAAGGACAATGTGAAATGTCCACAGCCCTTCTCCTGTTTCCATTCGCAGCCCTGGAGTGCAGCAGGCTGAGAACGGCAAGGCATGTAAGTGCCTTCCTAGGAGGATAGATTCACTTCGTGTAGACAAGCCGGCTGTAAGATGAGCAAGGAAACAAAGCACACAGTGAGGACGGGGAAATCATGCAGACGAACCAAGAGGAAGGAAGGAGAGCAGAATATGAGATGAGAGTCTGCTTAAGCCCATGTATGGTAATCAGCTCAGACACTGGGAAAACTTCACATCCAAACCGAAACAGCGCATCTGACTTCAGAAGCAGAACACTAGAATAATGAATAGTGTCGAACCTTTCGGTCCTGAAAACTAGGTTCAGATCATCCCCAGGAAAACTCGAGTGATTGAAAAAGCACTAAATTCCCCCTGAGTAGCTGAAGTTGAATTTCTTCTCTCTCTTCGGAGCTGCCAAGAAAGTAGAAGAAGCTAAGAGCAGTCGCTGAACTCAGTCTCCTAATTTTTAAGTCTTGCTTGTGCATCTGAATTAAGCGACTTTTTTTAACCAAGGGAACTTTTTTCACTAAGGGAGCAACAACAAAAAATTATTATTATTTATAAAATTATATTTTTACTCTAAAGGGAAAAACCACATATTTTCAAATAATCATAATATTAATCCTAAGCATTTCTTAAGCCACAGGTCAACCATTCTTGATTATCTCTTTCACTGCTGATTACTTGGAATGTTTTCTACAGTAGAAAACGTTCCCTCTTTTCCTCCAATTTCAAAAGGGATCGCTAGACTCAAATCACATAATTATTAGGAGCTGAAACCTGTGCAAAACCTGTGTTCAAGGGCAAATGTGGGAAGTTCCATTTTGAAAATTACCTCTGTCACCCAACTTACAACCAAAATGTCCCCCAGCATATGACTAATTTGTACATAAAAGTATGGACACAACCTCACAGCGCCTCTTCCTTTCTGACAGCTGTCTGTCTCTTCTTTTTGGGCGTCTATTTCTAGTTTATTTGTTATTCTGTGTTGTTCACTAGATTCTGCATATGAGTGAAATCATGTGGCGGAGGCTGGGTGAAAAAGGTGAAGGGATTAAGCAGAGGACCAATGAAACCTCACAGACACAGACAACAGCATGGTGATGACCATGAGACAAAGGGAGAGGTAGATAGAGGGAGGTAGAGCAGGGCGTGGGGGGAATAAGTGGCCATGGAAGGACCTGACTTGGGGCAGTGAACACACAACACTATCCTGATGATGTATTAGAGAATTACACACCTGAAGTCTGTACAATTTTATTAACAAATATCACCCAAGTAAATTTAATTTTTTTAAAAAGTAAAACATGAGTAAAACAGGTAAAACTCACAATTGCATATATTGTTATTTGTGGTCAATCTATTCCTAGAATCTGTAGGAATTTTTTTTTAACTAAGAGCATGTAGAACCTGAGTTAGTACGTACATTTAGTACTTTTGCATGCTTCCAGGCTAAGCCCCCTAAAGTCTTGCCTAATTGGGAGAAGAAAGACACTTTGTCTACCCTCCTCATTGCCACTGAATCAGGAACTCAAGTCCTGCAAAAGTATCAATAAACCATGAAATCAGAAACATGGCCAACACTTCCTTAGAGAATATCTGTGTGCTTCTAGTAAGACTCCTTCACTTGTATGTCACTCAACTGTGTCTGTCTCACCACGGTTAGACTATTGGGTTTGTTGCTATTCTGTTCTTTGTCCTTATTTGTCATTTGCCACAAGAAGCACAGAATTCTCATGTAGAAGCTCACACCAGGTGTCCTGCCAAGTCATGAGAACCACTGAGAAAAGAAGAATGCTAAATTACAGGGGGAGTGAGAGGGGGGGAGAGCAGGAGAGGGGAAGAGAACATAGAAAGTCAAGAGAAGACCCCTGGCCAGTTGGCTAAGGGGTAGAGCATCAGCCCAGCATGTGGATGTCCAGGATTCGATTCCCAGTCAGTACACACAGGAGAAGCACTCATCTGCTTCTCCACCCTTCCCTGTCTCCTTCTTCTCTTTCTTTTTCCCTCCTGCAGCCGAGGCTCCATTGGAGCAAAGTTGGCCTGGGTGCTGAGGATGGATTCATGGTCTCAGCCTCAGGTGCTAGGATGGCTTCCGTTACAACTGGAGCAAAGCCCCAGAAGGGCAATGCATCAGAGTATCGCCCCTGGTGGCCATGCCAGGTGGATCCCAGTCAGGCTCATGCTGGAGTCTGACTGCCTCCCTGCTTCTAACTTCGGAAAAAAAAAAGTCAAGAGACAAACCCAAAGTCTTTGGTCCTCAAAGGACAGAGAGACCAAGAAAGAGTTTGGAGAACAGAATAATAAAGAAGTCCTACAATCAATAAATCAAAATAGACTCCTTTTTTCCCCATTTTCATGTTCTATTTCAATCTGTACTTGCTTGGGGAAAAATAAGACATTTTCTGTTCTCTGTAGTTAATTTTGTGTTCAGTGAAGTATGCAAGCAGGTTTCTTAACTCATAAATAATAGTGCCTGTGCTGAATATGGGGAAAGAAGAGGCATAATGGAAGGAAAGTGAGACTACACTCTTTCTTATCAAAAATTCTGTTTTTTCAAGTTTTTTTAAAGCCAGGACCCAAAAACCTAGAGAGAAAACATGTAATATCTAATAACTTTAAATGCCCTTAAATTACTGTTACTCAGTATCTTTCCCCATATCATAGAATATATAACCCAAAACAAATGATATATCTCTCTTAGAATTGTCAAATGTCACCCAGTTCTCTCTTTTTAATTTCTTAAAGCCAAGAATGATAGTCTCTTACAGTGGGTTTTTTTTTTTTTGTTGTTGTTGTTGTTTTTTATCATAGCACTATGAGGTGTTTCTCAATAAATACAGGCTAGGGCAAAAGTAGGTTTACAGTTGTACATAAAACAGAGTTTATTCTTCTGTTATTATTTCTTTAATTATTGTATTACTTTTATAAAAATAACTGTAAATTTATGTGTGCCCCACCCACTATAATTACTGACATTTTAACTAAAAAGGAAATAATAGAAAAATAATATTTTCATAATATAAGGATCAGCTATTAGAGAATTTTCCTTTAAATAACAGATGCCAAACAAGCTTCCATATTACTTTACAGGTATTCATCCAATTCTACTACCAAATCAGTTCAAGAAATCATTGCCACACAGGTCTAGAAAGGACACCAAATAAATTATTTCCTTTCACAGCTGATAAATTTCAAAGATTAATAAATTAGGACTCTACTTTTTTCCTCAGCCCCCATCCCCTGGAAGGGTCAGAACAATAATTCCCACTTAATAGATATTGTTATTGTGTATTTATCATCATTATATGTGATTATGTACTCATACACTCTTTGTATTGTACTCACACACTCGATGTTCTTTGTGTAAGTATTAACCAGTCTTCAGAAAAAATCATAGCATATCTTTACTCATCTTTCTAAAGAATAATATTTCCTGGAGCTCTAAGTAGCTCAATTTTTTTGTCTCGGTACAACAATGACCATGTCATCATTTCTATTGTTTAATATAAATTCAAAATACCATAACATCTACTCCTTCTCTGTAATTCTATCACCACACACATAGTATTATTGGCTCCCATCTAAACAACTTTTTAAACTTAGGAAGTACTAGTAAGTTCCAATGTCCATCTCATTTCTAGAATAGATTCAATGTTTGTGGTTTGCCTCTTAAAATTCTTTCCCAGTCAAATAAATCCCATCATGTTCCATTAAATTTAAAAGATTTTCTATGGGTATTGAATATTAACTTGCTGGATCTTGATAGGTATAATTTTTAGGAATAAAAATAATTGATTTCTGGGATAAGTATCTTTAAAAATTAAGTTTTATATCAAAATTAGTATTCTATGTGGATTTTTGTTCTAAACAGGGCAATTCTAGCTTCTCTAATATATAAAATCCCCAATTTTAGCAGCTTAACATAAGAGCAGTTTATTTCTCTCTCATGTAACAGTCCAATGTTGGTATTGTTTGTAGGACATGGATTTCTATATGGTAATTCAAATAACCCAACTTTTTTTATGGCTTCATCTTCCCATAGAAGAGAATGACCCAGGACCCCTTAAAGTCCCCAAGAACCTCCCAGTGGATTCATAACCAAAACCTGGTTTTATAACAATATTAAAATGTTATTTGTCTTTTTTCTTCATATCCCACATGTGAACAATTCCATTTTTCAAAATTATATGATGGATGATATTACAGCCCCTTAAATAAAAAAAAATTAAGAAAAAACAAAGAATTGTTTTAAAATGTAAAATAATGCAACTCCTCACATAGTTTTATTTTTAAAAATATAGTTATTTCTTTAAAAAATGATTGTTCATATAATGGGGTTTTATTTTTATAGTAAATGTGTCAGAAATAGTTTTTCAAATTTTTCTTAATTTTCAATATTAGGATCAAAATGCAGAGTAGGTAAATGTGGTACTTTCATCTACTCACAACCACATAAAAATCACAACTAAACAACAAACCAACCATCCTTAAGAAACACCTAGAATCTAGCTGAATGGGAGTCTTTTAGCTAAGGATATAAAGAAGCCACATCAAGACTGGTAAGAAGCCCTGGCTGGTTTGCTCAGGGGTAGAGCGTTGGCCCGGGGTGTGAAAGTCTCGGGTTCAATTCCCATCCAGGACACACAGAAGAAACGACCATATGCTTCTCCACCCTTCCCCCTCTCCTTTCTCTCTGTGTCTTTCTTCCCCTCCTGCAGTCAAGGCTCCATTGGAGCAAAGTTGGCCTGAGCACTAAGGATGACTCCATGGCCTTCACCTCAGGCACTAGAATGGCTCTAGTTGCAACAGAGCAATGCCCCAAATGGGCAAAGCATCACCCCCTGGTGGGCATGCCGGGTGGAGCCCTGTTGGGTGCACCAGAGTCTGTCTCTCTGCCTCCCTGCTTCTCACTTCATAAAAAAAAAGACTAGTAAGAGGGATGGATACAAGAACTGGTTGTTCCTATACCAAGTGTGTCAGATGAGGAGGGATATCATGGCTACAGAGATACTCTGAGTGGTGAGGGGTACCAGGCCCACACCAGATCATGAAGACCGGGGTTCCAGCACTGGGAAGAGAAGTCTCCGTAACTTCTCTTCTATTTATGTGCCAACAGCAATCAAAGTTTAACTACAACAAGAGGGTGCACACAGCCCACATGATAAGTGGGCCCGGAGCCTCTAGCTTGGGTGACTGGGGAGGCTGCCTCACTGGTCCCTATAAACACCTACTACCTAAGAGCACTCTACCAAGTCCGAGAGACATAGCAGCTCTGCCTAGTACATAGAAACAAACACAGGGAAGCAACTAAAATGAGAAGACAAAAAGTAAAAAATAAAATTCTAGAAAAATAACTAAATAAAATAGAGACAAGCAATCTATCAGATGCAGAGTTTAAAATACTGGTTATAAGATACTAAATGAATGTAAAAAAAGATGAACTTAGTGAGAACTTCAATAAAGATCTAGAAAATATAAAGATGAAGAAAGAAAACAGAAAAAATAGAGATAGAAAGCATGCTAAAAGTACAGTAAAAGATGAAGAATACATTACAGAGAATCAACAGTAGAAGAAATGAAGCAAAATATCAAACCAGCAATTTTGGGGAAAAAATCAGAAAACACACAGAGCAAAAAGAAAAAGGAATTCAAAAATGTTAGGATAGTTTAAGGAACATCTGAGACAAATTTAATTGAGCCCAAAATTTGCATCATGAGGATGCTGGAAAGAAAAGACAGAGAATAAGGAATTGAAAACCTGTTGAGAAAATAATAATGAAAAATTTACCTAACCTGAAGGACATAAACATACTACAAGTTCAAGAAATGCAGAGAGTCCCAAACAAAATGACTCAAGGAAACCCACACCAAGATATAACTAAAATGCCAAAGGTTAAAAGCAGAAAAAGATTTTTTAAAGATTTTCAAAGCAGAAAACAAACAAATAGAAAAACAAAAAACTGTTGGCTACCTACAAGGAATCTCCCATAAGATTGTCAGATTATTTTTCAACAGAAAATTTGCAGGCCAGAAAGTATTGGTATGAAATATTCAAAGTGATGTAAAGTGAAAACTTACAAAGATTACTCCACCCAACAACACTATAATTTAGAATCAAAGAACAGACTAAGATCTTCCCAGACAAGGAATGCTAAATAAATTCACCACCAAACAAAAAATTACAATAAATACATATATATCCACAATTACCTTCAATGCAAATGGGTTTAATGCATCAATCAAAGACATACAATGTCTGAAAGAATAACAATATAAAACCCTTACATATGTGTGTACAAGAGACTTGCTTCAGATTTAAAGACACACACAAACTGAAACTAAAGGGATTATAAAGGATATTTCATGAAAATTGTACAAAAAAAGCTAGAATAACAATACTTATATCACACAAAATAGATTTAATAAAAAGACTATATTTAGAGACAATGAAAGATCCAAAAATAATTCTACTTCTGGGTATTTATCTGAAAAAAACCAAAGATATATATTTTCAACATATTTATATTTATTTAATATATATTTATTGCAATATTAATTAAAATAGCCAATATATAGAAAGAATTTTAGTATCCATCAATAGATTATTGGATAAAGAAGTGATGCATATACAGTGTGTCCGTAAAGTTATGGTGCACTTTTGACCAGTCACAGGAAAGCAACAAAAGACGATGGAAATGTGAAATCTGCACCAAATAAAAGGAAAACTCCAAATTTCATACCTATTCAGTGCAGTTTGATGTGGGCTCATGCACAGATTTTTTAGGGATCCTTAGGTAGCTATCCCATATAACCTCTACAGACTCATCACTGACTGATGGCCTACCAGAACAGGGTTTCTCCACCAAACTGCCGGTTTCCTTCAACTGGTTATCCCACCGAGTAATACTATTCCTATGTGGTGGCGCTTCATTATAAACGCGCCGATATTCACATTGTACTTTGGTCACGGATTTGAATTTAGTGAGCCACAGAACACACTGAACTTTTCTCTGTACTGTCCACATCTTGACTGGGCATGGCTGTGGGGTGCTCCGCTGTATACACGGTGTTACGTCATCATCTGCGCATGTGCACATGCTGTCGCATCATCCTACAGAAACTGGGAGGGTTTTCCTTTTATTTGGTGCAGATTTCACATTTCTATTGTCTTTTTTTGCTTTCCTGTGACTGATCAAAAGTGCACCATGACTTTATGGACACACTGTATACAATAAAATATGACCAGTCATAAAAAGAAATAAAATTTTCTATCTGCACAATATGGATTGGCCTAAAGGTATTATATTGAATGAAATATGTCAGACAGAAGAAGCAAATACATTATGATTGTACTTATATGTGGAACATAAAAAAAAAAACTAAACAAATAAGCAGGCCAGAAATAGACTCAGATGTAGAGAACATTTTGAAGGTTCCCAGATGGAAGTGGTATTGGGGAGATGGGTGAAACAAGTGAAGGGATTTAAAAGAACAAATTGGTTGTTACAGAATAGTCATGGGGACGTGTAGTACAGCATAGGAAATACAGTCAGTAATATTATAATAGCTAGGTACGGCGTCATAGGGTTATTAGATTTATCGGGGTGATCATTTTGTAAGTAATATAAATGCCTACATGGGTTATAAACCTGAAATATATATAAACCTAATATAATATAATATTGTACATCAACTGTAATGCAAAAATAAAAAAAATATTTTAAAATGTATATGGAAAAGCAAAAAGAAAATATTATTATGTTGTATACCTGAAACTAATATAAAGTGTTATGTCAATTATACCTCAATTGTAAAAAAAAACAAACTAAAAATGACTTTAACAGTTTAATTTAAATCACTGAATGAAAATTTTTTTCTGCCTGACCGGTGGTGGCGCAGTGGATAAAGTGTCAACCTGGAAACACTGAGGTCACTAGTTCCAAACCCTGGACCTGTATGGTCAAGGCACATATGAGAGTTGATGCTTCCTGCTCCTCCTCACTTCTCTCTCCCTCTCTCTCTCCTCTCTAAAATGAATAAATAAATAAAATTAAAAAATGAAATAAATTAAAAAAAAATTTTTCCTCAGTTTTTATTTCTAATACAGTAAATATTTATGGATATCTTCAATATTGTTTAAGGGTATAATGGAATCTTGAAAACTGCTAAGTTAAGGCATTATGTATTTTTCTTTCATGTGTGGCTAAAGAAAGAGAGAGAGGAAGGCACAACCCTATCTTAAGCTCCTTGGCCCCAAAGTGGAACACAACAGTTCTGTTGCTCCATGCTGAGGACTGACACATGGGTCAGGAAAAACAAGGAGCAAAGGCTCTGGGAAGCACCGTCCCTGTTAGTCAGCCACCTCAGAGCTACTATTCTGTGCTCTGGGAAAAAGGATGTTCATTTTGGGGGAACAGATAACTATCCCTTCCACATTTTCACTAGTATCAGTAATTATTCTCTTGGAAAGATATTTATAGACTATGTGGAAGAACAGATCTTGGTTGAGTTTCTGTCATTCCTTGTCCTTCTAATTCCTATAAAGTAGATTGATCATTCTTTATTTGTTAATATTATCCCTCGTCCAAAACTATGATAAACAAGTCCAGCAAATATGAACATTGAATAATGAGTGAAAATTTATAAGGGCCTGAAAGAGTGAATATATCAGACCATTCAGGGCCATCACGGACAGTTGTGTAGGTTTTACATTGAATAACATTGAGAGCAATGTAACAGTGTAACAGGTCTTATTACAGCTCAAGTCTGGCTAGCATCTCTTAACAAACCACTCACCTGGCACTTGACTGTTTCCCCCCCAAAAAGGTACCTTTTATTTAATAAAAAAAAAAGACTGCATCCCAACTGATGGGTTGCTTTTTTTTTTTATAGATTGCACATGGTGCTGTGTAGGTCATCAGCAATCCAATCTACTGTATGAAGACAAAATTTTAGTATGTTTTTTATTGTCACATACCAATTATTACGATTATTATTTTGTTTCCTATTATTTTGATCTAATGCATAATAAAAAACTCATTCGGTGAATGAGTATATGAAAGCATTAAACTTATGAATCAATATATAACTAGAAAGATTTTATAATGGTAGAGTATTTTACTCCGTCCTTGACTCTGTCAGCATTCTTATACGGCCTGAGATACAGAAAGGAATATCATCATTAAGTTTCCAGATGACCCAAATCTGAGAAGATTAACAAATGCAATTGATGATTTTTTTAATTATTTATTTATTTATTCATTTTTAGAGAGGAGAGAAAGAGAGAGAGAGAGAGAGAGGAGAGAGAGGAGAGAGAGAGAGAAGGGGGGAGGAGCAGGAAGCATCAACTCCCATATGTGCCTTGACCAGGCAAGCCCAGGGTTTCGAACCAGCAACCTCAGCATTTCCAGGTCGATGCTTTATCCACTGCACCACCACAGGTCAGGCACAATTGATGATTTTATCAAGTTTCAAAAATAAAAATGACAGGAATAAATGATGGGCCAAAACTAGCACAGATCAATGTGACCAGATAACTATTCTGCAAGTGGGCTCAAAGAAGCAATGTGATTATTTTATATTTAGAAAAACTTGACAAAAAGTAGTTCATATTTTTTTAAAATGTCTAAAAGTTTCTATTGACTACAATTATGATAGAAATTAACATTACGAGTCAGTGTTAAAATAGTAAGTGATTAAAGAAAATAAGGTATCCAAACTTAAAGATAATGTGGATTAACCAAGTGTTTGGATTTGTCATTCAACCTCAAGTGTCATGTCTGATTGGAATGCCATATTTTAAAAGTTTGTTTTGATACAGGTGGAGGTTGTCCTGAGTAATGTCTTACCTACAGAGAAAAGGGGTAGGGCAGGTAATAGGACTTTATATTTACCTTCAGATATTTGACAGACTTTGTCTTTCAAAAGTAGCTGCACGTACATTGAATTTCTCAAGATAGCAAGACTATAATTTATATTGGGAATGTAAAGAAAAGTACATAACATCTCAATATAAGAAAAAGTGCTTAATAATAAAAGTTGTCAATCACTAAAATGGGCCATATTTAAGCCACTGTGTTTTCACTTTTTTAAAAAAGATTTTAATTGCCTGACCTGTGGTGGTGCAGTGGATAAAGTGTCGACCTGGAAATGCTGAGGTCGCCGGTTCGAAACCCTGGGCTTGCCTGGTCAAGGCACATATGGGAGTTGATGCTTCCTGCTCCTCCCCCTTCTCTCTCTCTGTTTCTCTCTCTCACCCTCTCGCTCTCCTTTCTAAAATGAATAAATAAAATAAAATAAAATAAATTAAAAAAAGATTTTAATCATTGACATTATAGAGAGGAGAGAGAGAAAGAGAGAGAGAGAGGGAGAGAGAGAGGTGGGGGGAGGAGCATCAACTCATAGTTGCTTCTACCATGTGCCTTGACCCTATAAGTCCAGGGCCTTGAACAGGCTGCCCCAGCATTCCAGGTAACACTTTATCCACTGCACAAGCCCAGGTCAGGCTGTGCTTCCACTTCTTGAAAATATTCACAAAGACTTCAGATGTCAAGTCTCAGAATAACTGTCTCAGAATAATTATTCATTTTATCAGGGAACATAGAAAACGTCAAAGATCCCTTTCTTGGCTAGGATCCTAGGCTATACTGTAACTCTAATTCTAATTTGAAATAGTAATAATAAGTAGAATAAAGAGGAGCTTAGCCTCTGTGTCCGCTTGTCACTCCAGTATAATGTTTGTGGATTGGGTCATGTACACCACTAAGTACTCCATCACTCCTGCCACCTCAAAAATATCAGGAACTACAAATATATACACAATTGCCTCACTGATCTCTCTCTCTCTCTCTCTCTCTCTCTCTCTCTCTCTCTCTCTCTCAGTCTCCCTCTCCCTCTCTCTCCCCCTTTCTCTTTCTTGAGATATTCAAAGTTATTTTATCAACTGTTGAGGTGGGTCCCTGACCACCCATCATCAATGACTACTTTCCCACTCCCCATCAATTCTTAACCTCACATTCTTCAAATTGTTAACATGTTTATTAAGTCGTTTTATCTACAGAGAAGTATTATATCAACAAGGATATTTTTAGAAACACATATATGAAAGAATCTTTAATTACCCAGTAACAATATTGAAGTTATCTTCTATAGAGAACTGATCAAAAGTACATGATTTTTTGGGTCATTTTTAATTACCCTAAAGACAATTTCATAAATTAATAAATGGCAGTTGAACTCAACTTATCGTTTTTGTTTCCTATACTAAAAGTTATTTTATTTTATTTATTTGCTTTTCTTTCTCACTCTAATTCACATGTAGGTTTCCTTAAAAGCTGAGCTAACACAATAAAATGATGGGGAAAAACGTGTACTGAAAATACCTAATTCATATAAGCTATATACCTGCATGTGTATACGACTATCAGAATTGTTGAAAAAGTAGAAATAGTACATAGGATCTACTTTCTTTTTCAAATGCTGTGGGAAACAATGAAAATCACAACTATCTTAAAACTGAATTCAAAGAAACTTTTCAGTGCCACAAAGTAGAACTGCAGAACAGGAGTAAGCTTCCACACCAAATACCAAGTCAAAGGAAGAAGCCCATGTTAGCATATATTGCCTTCAGCAAGGGGTAAGTCATGCATATCAGTCAGTAAGTGTATCTGATGACAAAGATAATCTGAGCCTAGAGATTCATTCAATATGGATCCTTTTGGACGAAACTATGAACCTTATAATCAGCCTTACAACAAAATATAGCAACCAGGTGAACATTTTTAATGCTGTTCTTGATATTGCTATATGCAGAAGTTGAAACAGAAATATGAGAAGCTGGTAGAAAAAGAGTTCTCACTTATACTAGGTTGATAGCACTTAGGGACAGTTCACTAATTTCTTCTTGTCAAACCATAAATCACCTCATAGCATCTTTTCTTATTTTATGCAGTATATTAGCAAGTACATTCATGCTCAGTGGGACATTGCAAAAGTACTATGATTCTAAGTCCAATGAATTTTAGCATACAGAATATTTGGTTAAACTCTCTTGCTTTTCCAACTAAAAATTATTTTCTAAAGTGTTTACTAAAATACGATTATAACTGACAGAATATTTGTGGAAACATTTCATTATATTCAAAGGTATCGGATCCTCTACATAGCTCATTGGTTAGAACCAGACAAAGCTTATTCATGTGACATACTATGACAAAACTAAGGCTACATATATTAATCATATCAGTAAATATAAATAGGCTTAACTTTTATTTAAAGTAAAGAAAATATAACATTTTGTTTCACTGAAAATAAAGACACTCAGAAATTTCTTAAAAAGTAGACAAAAATATACCCGCCTAAATTGGTACAATTGTTGTGAAGAAACATTTAATAATTACTTGAATAACAGATTCATTTGGCCTTTGATCCATAATTCCATCTCTAACAATATATCCTTAAGATATGCTAACAATAATATAAAAAGAAGTAGGTACAAGATTATCACAAAAAGTTTTATATTAGCAAAAAAGTGGGAGTAACATAAATATCTCTCAATATAGAACTTGTTTAATAAGTTAAGGTAGGTGCTACAAAGTGGAATACTCTGCTATTGCAAAAATAAATAAGGATATTTCTATATACTGCCCTAGAGTAATCTCTTAGAGTTATCACTAGTTGAAGAAAACAAAGACAAGGTAAAAAAAAAAAAATGAGTATATTGTGTCACTGTTAATCTAAGAAAGAATAGAATGTGAATATATATCTTCATATTTGACAAAAATGGAATGAAAAAACAAGATATATATATTTAATGCTTACCTATAGGAAGAGTGAGGGTATAGAATCAAAGGCAAAGTAATAGAAGCTATACATCTTTGAATACACCTGATTTAACTATTTTTTTAACCCTGAAAATAGAAAAGAATATAACCAATAACAATAAACACAAAAACAAAATTGTGTAACTTGTTGGTGGCATACACACCAACAGAGTAGCTATTTTAGTCTATTTAATATGGTAATTTAATATAATAACTTTACTACAAAAAAATTACACTGATTCCCATAATTATATTGTTGATAAAAATTGTGATTGTCAATGGAAAAATTTTTATAATTTGAGGACTAAATCAGATGAGCAGTTATGTGATATCCTCACTCTAGTAACAATTGCTAGAATTGTTGGGAATTGGTATTCTCTCTGTGGCAGAAATAAATTTAAATTAAAGTTAGAATTACTTAAATAAAAATTTAGTAACTTTGAATTGCAATTGAAAGAATTGGTTAAACTCATGATATATTTCACCTGAGAAAAGTAATTCTACCTGCACTCATTGATAAGGCCTTAAATTAATGATCTACAGTTGAATAAATGTTAATGTCTCATTGAGAAAATGTCCATCTAGGTATGGAGCTGAATACATACAAGATGACCCTGGAAGCTCATAACTCTTAGCAAGAAAGACATCAGAGACTATTCCTATCATACCAAAAGGACTCAAGTTAATTTGACTAGACTCTCACTGGCCACAATAATGGACAAGAATGAAGAAAGCACATCAAGTTCATTTAAATTAATAAAACTAATAAATTCATAATTTTCCTAAAAGACACACACACAAAAACCTATTGAGTCATCACTGAAATATACTAAATAACCTACCACAGACTTCCTTTGGTGTCCACAAAGAGATTGGCTTCAGGGCTCTCCCCACGAGGAACCAAAATCTATGGATGCTCAAGTCACTCATACAATAAAATAGAGTAGTATTTGCATATAATTTATCCACATCCTGTAATATACTTTAAATAATTTCTAGATTTCTTGTAATAACGATACCTAATATAATGTAAGTGCTATGTAAAAAGTTGTTCTACTGTTTAGGGAATAATGACAAAGAAAAAATTGTCTGGACATGTTCAGCACAGACACAACCATCAAAGGCCTAGCTGCACAGTTCACTCAGCATCAATGTTGCATGTTTAAAAAATATTTTTGATGTTCAGTTGGTTGAATCTACAAGTACAGAAGGCCAGCTATCTTTTAACAACCGGTAAAAGAGAGAAAAATAAGCATTTACCCAACCTCTTCTATGTGAATTGACCAAACAGCAAACAAATAGAGGATGAGTATTTGTCTTTCTAGAAGTAATCCAGGATGAAAAAGGAATGAAAAGAGACAGCCTCTGTCCAGCTGGTGCGGAGCCATAGGCATCTTTGGAGACAACTGGTACAAGCGCTGCAAGACTCAAGGCAAGAGAAAGCCCGGCCACAAAAATTAAAAAAAATATGAGCTGGACCCCCCTGCTGCCAACACTAAGAATGCCCCATCACCTACCACTACACTCACATCGTCTACCTGTTGGGGCAGCAAGAAGTACCAAGCCTTGTGGGTGGCCATGCACAACTTCTTCTTCTAGGGCCGGGAGTGCCCTAACGCAGAAGAAGAATTACTGGCGTTACCTACAGTGCATCCAACAACACACTGGTCTGCACCACTACCCTAGCAAAGAACCCAGTGCACACCGCAGACTGGCTCAAGTCGCACAGTGCATGGCCCCTGGGCCCCAAGAAGGGGATCAAGCTGACTGCTGAAGAAGAAGAGATCTTAAACAGAAAATAATCAAAAACTGCAGATGATTCAGAAGAAACATGATTAAAGGAAAAAGAATACCACAATCAGCACTTCTCTAAAGGAGCAGTCCGAGCAGGGCAAACTTCTGGCATGTATCTCATCAAGACCAGGCCAGTGCAGCTGAGTGGATGGCTGTGTGTCAGAGGGCAAAGAGCTGGAGTTCTAGCTAAGACAAATCAAGGCCCGGAAAGGCATAAATTCTTCTTCCCTTCTATCTTATCTCATGTAATAAAGGTGCTTATTGCTCTAAAGAGAGAGAGAGAGAAAGTTTCACTATTTTGTAATCCCTGAGATATTAGTGGATGAAGATATTATTTATTAATGGGAAATAAAAAACTAAAAAAGGAACAAAATTATGTGGCTCTTAATAAAAGGACATATGGCCAACAGTGAAGGAAATTAAAAATATATATACCTGAATCTGATCAAATTTTTAAATTCAAATACCAATGAACAAAATATACAGAGCTAGAAAAATATTTTCAAAAATACCATGAATATTCAATCAACTAAATTCAGACTATAGGAAACTCTAAAGGAAAATGACAATGTTTTACTAACAAACAAACATCAAAGAAAAAGAGAAACAGAAGGATGGAGAGAAACCATTATATTAAGAGAAATAACAAGACATTTCAAATGAAAGGTACTCTGAATACCTTATCTGGATATCAAGTGAATCAAACTACTAAGAATTATATTTATAAAGTATTGTACATTAGAACACTGATTGCTATTTTATATTAAGGAATTTTATCATCATATTTAGGTGTAATAATGGTAATATATATATTATACATATATATGTATAATGCATATACATATATGTATATGTATTTTTCTGAAGTTGGAAACGGGAAGGCAGTCAGACTCCTGCATGCGCCCGACCGGGATCCACCTGGCATACCCACCAGGGGGCGATGCTCTGCCCATCCGGGCTGTTGCTCCATTGCAACCAGAGTCATTTGAGCACCTGAGGCAGAGGCCATAGAGCCATCCTCAGTATCTGGGCCAACTTTGCTCCAATGGAGCCTTGGCTGCGGGAGGGGAAGAGAAAGTTAGAAAGAAAGGAGAGGGGGAAGGGTGGAGAAGCAGATGCGTGCTTCTCCTGTGTGCTTTAGCTAGGAATCAAACTCGGGACTGCCTCATGGCTGGCCGATGCTCTACTGCTGAGCCAATTGGCCCTGGCTAATGGTAATAATTTTTGGAGAGTCTTTAAACTTTAGAGATACTTTTTGAAATACAATTGAAATGTTCTAATGTTGAGAATCATTTCAGTATAATACAGTAGGGTCTTAGAGTTTAGACATGTTAGGTCAGTTCTCTAAAAGTAGACCTGGAGAGAAGGCTTCCTGGGCCCACTTTTTAAATTTGCTACACCCAGTGCCACCCAGAAAGAGCAGAACGAGGGACAGGGAGTAGAGGTGGGATTTTATGGGTTATCCTACGGAATGTAGCTTTAACATGACCCTACAATGGAAGTCAGGAGTATAGATGAAACCTTTGAGATTTCCGGACCCACATCTGTCAATAATTGTTCAAGAACCATCCAGAGACTAGTAAATTCGCAGACATCACTGTCTTGGAGATGAGAGGAAAGAGGAAAGAGCACACAAAGAATTGCAGAACCAACTCTATGTTACAAGGAATATATGTAAAACAAGGTTGGTCAAATTAGTAATTCTGAAGTCTGGGTGATGGAAGGTGGATACATGGCTATTCACTGTATTATTCTGTGTATGTTAGTATTTGTTTAAATCCCATCTCCCCTAAACAGCTTAAAAGATAAACATTTTTAAATAAATAAACAGACTGATTTCAAAGTATTCTCCTGGTGTTCCTCAATTTACGGTAGTATCACTTCAATCTCTTTCTCCATTTTCACGTGGCCCACTCTGTGGCTCCAAATCTGTGTCTCAAACCTCTCCCTCTCCTTTCGCTTATAAAAAACAATAGTCATTGGATTTAATGCTCACCTTAAATCAAGACCATCTCCTTTCAAGATCCTTAACTTTATTACGTCTGCAAAGATTCTATTTCCAAATAGAATAATCACAGGTATTGAGGGTTGGTATGTGACCATATCATTCTTTTTCAGGGGCGAGGGGAGGTTCACCAATAAGTGCTCTACAGAGTGTGTAAAAGAAGGGGAGTATTTTAAATAAACTTGACTTAAAAGGTGCAGAGTCTTCAGGAATTATATCTCTCTTCTAGTTCTAGGACAATGTGCACTGGTTACCAAGTAGCTACTTAGCCCTCTATTATCTGCTGCAAGGCCTGTTTACCAGGAACTGCCACGTTTACTTTGTGGAAACAGACTCGGAGGCTGGGAGAAGACAGCCTGCCAATCATTCTGTCCTGGGATCCAGAAGGAGCACAGAATGGAGGCTGCACATTTATCCAATGCAGTGTCTCCTATTTGGACATAAGGCTGAAGAGGAGAAGATGGGGACGATCTTCTAGCTTCTTAACTGTCTCTGTTCTCATGCATCCTCTCACTGGCCGTCCCCAGGATGTCAAAATTGCTGGCATATTACTTCTTTCTTCTGTATCTTATCCTTTTACCAGAAAATAGAAGTGAAAGTATAAAATTGTAGACACAGTATAATATGAATATAATAAAATGAATATGAAGCTATAAAATATCCCCTAATTTCTGTGAACCGCTGTATATACACATATATCTCATTACCCCAAGAGAGCTGTCTAGGCCTTGGGGTTGGATTAGTGGTAGAGCATTGTTCTGGCATGTGGAAGTCCTGGGTTCGATTCCCCGTCAGGGCACACAGGAGAGGCGCCCATCTGCTTCTCCACCCTTCCCCCTGTCCTTCCTTTCTGTATCTCTCTTCTCCTCCCGCAGCCAAGGCTCCACTAGAGCAAGGTTGGCCTGGGCACTGAGAATGGCTCCATGGCCTCCCCTTCAGGTGCTAGAATGGCTCCTGCCACAATGGAGCAGTGCCCCAGATGGGCAGAGTATTACCCCCTAGTGGGCATGCTGGGTGGATCCCCATCTGGAGCATGCGGGAGTCTGTCTCTCTGCCTCCCTGCTTCTCTCTTCAGAAAAATATAGAAGAGAGAGAGAGAGAGAGAGAGAGAGAGAGCGCTGTCTGAACTAAGTCAGCCAGATTAAGGGTTGACACATTAAAGGAGAAGTTGATAAGGAAATTTAGAAAATCATTTTGCAAGCTAATTTTCCCGGTTTAAAAGCATTGCTATATCTTGCGGCAAGATCCTTTTGAGGCATGTAAGAAGTTAGATTTTCCTGGGTGTCTCTATTCATTTCTATAGCATTGCTAATAACTTCCCATCCCATCCTTGTCTACCCAAACCCCGACTACATGGCAGGGAGATGGGTACCAGGTGGTAAATCGTGGTAAAAATCTTGTGCTCAAAATGTGAACCTATCAAATAATACAATAAGAGACACAAAATGAGAGAGGCCAACAGAAGTTAATAATAAGTAAGGAAAATATGCAGAAATGAAAATAAAGCAGAACAAAAGTGTCTGCCCTGAAACTTGGTAACACCAGCAAGTCCCGAGCTCCGGGCAGTTTCTGGGCCTCAGTTCTCCTTCCGGGATCCTCTTCTGCCTGGGCTCCCACCGGGCGCTCCATCCTTCATCAGAACTCCTGCAGGACACACTCCCCCTGCAAGACCTACCCTGCGAGTCCCAGCAGCTCTCCTGCCACAGAGTGTAACCGGCTGCTCAGCACTCGTGCTGACATCTCTTGTTTGGGGGCTGTGATTTTTTTTTTTTCCCTCGCGTACTCAGCAAGTAGCTGATTTTCTCCAGCCCCGGTTCAGCAGCATTATCTCAAAGCCCCAGGGTGACTGAAGCTTCAAAAAGCATCAGTCGTGGCCCTCTTTGCCTATCTATGTATCTATGTATATATGGGTTGGGGAGAACTGGAACTTGCAAGTGGAACAGTCGCTCACATGGCTTTTCCCCACTGAAACAAAAAGGTTTCCTGGTGTTAGGTGGAGCGAGGAGGGGTGGGAAGCTTTTCTGAAACTAACTCGGTGTACACGCATGAACAGCTTTAGCGCGCGTGTTTAGCCTTAAGCAGGTTTCTGCACAACCTCGGGACCTAACGCCGGTGTCCAGCGCGCGGCGGGCGAGGCCCGCGTCCCCTAGCGTCAGGGAACGCTCGGGTGCACATGCGCGCAGCAGCTGACTTGACAGAACGGGTGGAGATGGCACTCCAGGGCCAGAGCTTGCCCTTTGTTTCAGGCTGGAGCAGATTCATGTTATATTAATAGTTTCTACTTCCTTAAGATTACGAAAGTGTGATGTGAGTTTCGCCGCCTAGAGTACATCAGCTAGACTTACAAAAATTAATGTCAGAAGCAGCGAGGGCTCTATGTTATTAGGGGCGTGAGAGCATGCGTGCCCTCTGCGTGCTCATGAATTTTTCCTTTATGGATGCTCTATGCATCTTATCTGGAGAAACATCCAGCCGCCATCCGTCAAGGACACGGCGGAAGTCAGTGTGCTCTGAAAACAAAACATTCTAGAAAGAAGGGAAAGAACGTAGCCAAAATGCAGTAAAATTCTATTTTCTTTTCTTTCTTTCTTTATTTTATTTTATTTTTTTTAATTGCACTAGCTCATCTACCAAAGAGCCAGGAATAAGAAATAAACTTTCTTTCAGATTAGTTAGGAAACAATCCTTTTAATTAAACTCCACAGCTTAGTTTCCCTTATTTCCCCCCAAAGTTTGTTATTTATTTCCCACTTGGGAAAATATAACTTCTGCTGAGGCCCATTGCTTCACTGTTCTATCCTGAGTTTCATTTTAATCACATGGCATTTCAGTTCTGAGAATGCGAACAAAATTCTGATTTAAATCTCTTCCAAAATTTCCCTTTACTGCTCTTCAAATTTGATTATTGTAAGAACAGTACCACTATATTAAAATACAAGCACCTTACTCCTTTCGGTTTCATGACAATGTTCATAAAGTGCTTAATATTCATGTAACATGCTACTTCACCCTGTAATATCACTATATTTATGGAAAGAAATTGTAATCCTCTTTACTGGCTCAGGTTAATTCCAATAAAATATTAAATCCATTTTCTAATCTAAATGAGTTCATTAGGAGAGGCATGGTACTGAGAATACCAAACTCTCCACAGAGTTCAGCTTCATTACATTTCCGCACTGTGCATTTCCAGAGCTGTTGTACTACATTTATGAGGATTTATCTGCACTGTTCCAAAAACATTCATCCTAATTCTACTCCTTCTGTGCATGCTAATCATGAATATGTTAAGTGGAAATACTAAGCTTGTAGCCAATCTCGTCCCCAGATGGGTTCAAGTTATGATTACAGAAGCAAATTTGCCATAAGCACTCTTAGAACAGTGCCAGTGAGGAGGAAATGGAGGTTTGGAGCTATGCTTAAAAAATAAAAATAAAAGACGGAGTCAGACTAGGAATGTCATAGATGCTAGAAGGAAACTAAGGTTGAGGGCAGAGTGTTTCCTGTTTGCTATGGCTCACAGTGGGCTTGAAGGATTCATAAATAGATCCGCCAGAAAAAAAAAATTAAATAAATACAGGGATTTAGCTTTAACTGCTTGGAGTCTCCAAAAGTCCATAATCCAAAGTTGAACTCCACATTATTCAGCTCATTACTTCTAGCAAAGCTTTACTCCATTAAACTCTCCATTTGAAGGAAATAATGGACCTTTTAGAAAGGGAAGAGGAGACCAATCTGGGGTGTTCAGGTAGTGAATAATTATACGGTCCCCAACTGTTTGCTCACGGAGTTCTTTGACCTGCTTTTCACATATATCTAGCAGTTGTTTTCCTTTCCTTGCAGGCAAAAGAAAAAATATAATAGGTATTTGATTATTATATCACATAAGATGAACCCATTCAGTCACGTCTAATATGTTACATTTGCAGTGACCTCTTAGTAAAACCATTTCAATCTGTATTTCAAAGAGTGAATAAAATAAAAGATTTTTTTAAGTGGACATAGGGTAGGTATCTACTTATTTTTAGTACAAAATAGGAGGAAGATGAGTAAGAAGTAAGTTATTGACTGCTAATTATTGAAGCTAAACACAGGTCCTTGTTAATCTATACAATGACTGCAATAAACTGTCAGCTTAACGTGAAATCCAGTGGCCACTGGTTGTCACTGTTGTACCACAAAACAGCAATGCAGGTAATATTTTTCAAAGACTGCCTTTAAAGAAGAAAGTTTGAAATGATGTATTTGACCATTTGGTTTATCACTAAAGCACAGCACAGAAGCACAGACCAAGACTTCATGGACTCCATACTGAGTAGTAGGCACTTTGATGTGACAGTTGGACCAAAATATATTTCTCTATGAATCACACATGTATGAAACAAAGATCTGATTACATACATAAACAAATATCCTATGTATTAAATCATGTGAGATGTATGCTAGATCTGTTCATTAAAGCACATATTCTTCCCGATAATTAAATAATTTTACATAATATCCATTGTGTATAATTGATCACTTCAAGGTTTAGGTACTTTATGCAAATAAAGTGCTTCCTAATGATTGCCCTCGTAACATTTTTAACCAGTAGATGAGTAGACAACTTTGACATAATCTTCCTTTTCCCAAATCTGATTAAAATTGGCAAGACAAGAAATCAATGAGATCCTGAATATAATATCCCAAAATATTCTGCTATGTTTAAAATTAATTAAGTACTGTGATGCAGGAGACTCAAATCAATAAACATCAAAGACGATAGTGTTAAAGCTAGGAAGAGTTGGCTAGAAATCAACATGGTATTCATGGTTATGAGATGATTATCTACTCAATGAAAGTAAAGGTTAAAATTAGACCAACTGTGCTTGGGGAAAATGCAGAGGCAGGTTTTGAAAGTCAAGAACCATGATTGTGTTCTTGAATACAATCTTCCAAATTTGGGAAATAATACCTTTTAAAGGAATGAGAAGATGGCACATGAATTTCAATTTTAATAAAATTGACTTTCCTAATTGTGTTAACCCTCAGTTAAAAGCTGGGCACTGGGGTTTGCCCAAGATCACAATGAGAGTTGGGAGAGGGGAGGTGAAGCTAAAAGTATCAATGGTTTTTTAAATTTAGTTGAACATATGTAGCTGGAGCATGTGCTTTATCTTCATATGATTTCTCAAGATAAAGTGCTATTGTTTTTCAAGGCTATTTTTTATTGCTTTATCTCTTTTTTTATTTTATTTCTCCCTCCTTCCCCTCCTTTTGTTCTTCCTTGCTTTTTTTCCCTTTCTTCCTTATTCTTAAACATAAGTTATAATCCAGAAGCAATGAAACAAAATGCATAATCAAGAAAGACGAGATAGTTATTACTACCTATGATAATAACAGGTATAAAATATGTGTCTCCCGTTTTAATATTTTTTTTACTAAAAATAGGTAAAGATATATAGAGACCATGTCAATCACACTTTTTATATAGATTACATTAAGAAGTAAGCATTTTAAATACATTGATTTTTGTCTTAATAGGGCAAATTTGAATGACTGCTCTCTCTTGCAAGAGACAATTATAGTAACAGAAATAATTTTACAAAATGATGTTTATGTCCAAAAAAATCAAACCATGCAAAGAGGCCTATTGATAGTGGTGTCTCTTTATATAAACTTCTCAGTGTGTCCTCTAAACCAAGGGGTTCTTTAAAGTAGGAAGAAAAGCAACCATGTCATCAGTAGGGTTGCTTATGGAAAATGACAGTTCCTGGCTTTTATACAAGAACGGCGGAATGAGAATCTCCCTGTAGAGTCTTTAAATACATATTTTCAGCAAATTTCCCACATGATTAAGAACATTACATTTTACTTATTTTTTTACTCATTTTACTTATTTTAACTCACCCTATAATTCTCCTAAGTGCACTTCAGTTTTTGTTTGTTTGCTTGTTTTATTGACTGATTTGAGAGGGAGAGGAAGGGAGAAAGAGAGACAGACAGACAGAAGCAATGATTTGTTTCTGTATATGCCCTGACTGGGGATCAAACCAGTCAACCTTTGTGAATTGGGACGATGCTTTAGCCAACTGAGCAATACAGCCAGGGCAAGAACGTTAAACTTTAGAGTCACTCTTTCTGTCTCCTTAAAGAAGAAAGGAACTATTACGACATTATAAAACTTATACCATTTTTATGATTGATAGAATCAAAAAACAAAGGTTATATACTATAATTTAAATAAACTGCCCTAAATAGAAGATAGAATTGTTTTTATGCCTTAATATGATAATTCTATATTTATAGTGAGATATTTCATAAACCACATGGAATATAAATGTTAATTCAATACGGAAGTCCTTTGAAAATATATGCGATAGAAAGTATTCCATTAAATACACACTAGGAGTTCCACCAAACCATGAACAAAAATACTTACATCTCTCCTCTCCTGCGACAGCTCTTATATCATTGCTCTGCCTGGTGACTTTTCACTGGGTCTCCTCAGGTGCTTAGTAAATTACTCGAGGAAATTTTGTTTGTGTTCAAATTCTTTGATCTTCAAAACATTGTACTCAGCTCTATTCATGTAGCCGAGTCCAGAGTAATCATTTGATGAATTAGAAAGCCAATAATTAAGGAGATATTACATACTTCCCTAAGATCATATAGTCTTTAAACCTTTAGGGTAAAGTCTATTTTTTGTAAATTAAATAATTTTCAATTCAGTGCTTAAAGTAATATCATTCAATTTCCAACTACACTACACCCTGGTGCCACATGCCCTCCATGTTCCTGGAAGAGGTGCAATCAGTGCACAGATAGCTTTAAGCAAGAGGGAAGGAAAATAGAAGACTAAGGTAGAAGGGGGCATCAAAGTCAGTGTAAACTTCACCAGCCTTAATTTTAAGGTGGTGACAGTTTCTACTTTCTACTTCTTTCTTTGAAAGCCATAACCCAGCTCCAGGTTTTAGTGGTGCCCTGGCCTCTGGGCTAGAGACTACAGTTCCCAGATTGCTTTGAGGCTAGGTGTGGCCATGTGACTGAGTTCTCTCCCAAGAAATTTGAAGTTCGCACAGATCACTTCCAAGAAACGAAATGCTTTTCCCTTTATTCTCTACATTTTTCTTTCCTGGCGGTTAGAATGGTAGTTTGGGGAGACCAAGCCTCCATCTTAATTGACTAAAACAGGATAGGGAAGGCAGTACAATGGTATAGAAGAAATTTTAGTACTTTAGACAAGCGAGAAGACGGTGAAATTCTAGCTCATCTGAGTTGCTGTATTCTTAGCACTCTGTCTTAACCTATCACTGAAATAATTCAGCCACACAAAATATATAGCATGTGACTATGTTCAATGCATTACATTACCCAATTTCCATCACTATAAGTGGACTAATCACAGTGTTGACCAGCAGATACTAAGGAAAGTGTTACAGGCACAGGGGGTGGAGCTCAAAAATAAGGAAGCACAGGAAGGCAGTCAGCATCTTCGGAGAGAAATGCTAGGAAGGTAATTAGCACCAATGAAGAGCACTCGAGATTAGAGTGTATGCTTTAGTCTCAAGAGAAAGTAAAACATTGTATCTAAAATAAAATTGGAAAACATATTTTTTCCCCCAAAAGCCAGAAGATAAAAGTCAGCCTCACTTATGAATTTCATTCAGGATGAGAAATGTATTTTTAAGAACACCAAGAATAAAATCCTGTACAGTGTGACAAATGATATATATTTCAGTATAACGTGTAGGAAATGCATGGTTATTTCTAAGATGTCGCGTCCTTCATGCACTTTTATACTACACTTTCCGTTTTGATAGAAAGTATAGAGTTGCTAGTTGTGAGGTCACAATTGCACATCGCCTGTAAGCTGGCCTGTTTTGTTATAGCCCATAATGAGCTGGCATAGTATTAAGATTCATCGGGATTAAGAGTGCCAGTCTTGGCTTGTTAGTTCAGTTGGTCGAGAGCCTCATCTGATAATGACAAGGTTGCTGGTTCCATTTTCAGTCAGGGCACCCATGGCAAGCAACAAAAGAATGCACGACGGAGTGAAACAACAAATAAATATTTCCCTTCCTCCTCCCCTCTCTCTGTCTCTGTAAAGATCAATAAAAAATTCAGCGTGGACAGCTCCGTTGGGTTAGAGCGTCCTCCCGGAGCGTGGAGGTTGCGGCCGGTTCAGTTCCTTCCGCGATAAGGGCACAGACAGGAACAGTTCAATGTTCTTGAATCTCTCAAAAAAAAAAAAAAAAAAAAAAAATCCGTAGTGCTCTACTTGTCTGGACTTTTGGGTGCTTTGTTTCTCAATATATGTATGCATATGACTTGTTATACTTGTGAGTATTAAATATAAATAAAGTGTCAGATGCCTGCTATAACAAAACATAGTCAGTTTTGAATCTTGTATTTAACAATAACTACATGTTTGGACTTGAAAAACAAATTATCCATATGTCAGTTTCTTCATTTATTAGAACCTATGCAAAATGGGATTAACAAGGTGATATAGGGAGAAACTTTAAAATAATACCTTTAAAAACTTAGTTCTTGTCATGCCTGGGAATAAATGTCATGCCCAGAACATACCCAAAAATAAGAAATACATATTTTTAAGTAATTGCTTAATACCACTAGAGAACAGGAAGAAGTAGGAACAAAATCATGTTAAAAGCCCCAATTTAAAGTAATTTAAATCATATGTGGCTTCTCATTTTAACTCATGTAATATAGTGTTTTAGAACAGATAATTTTCTTTTTCTTAAAGGAAGAGATAATGATTAATTCAATATCTGAAATAGTTATTTAAATTTTTTTAAAACTACATCAAATAATATTGTGAGTTTCAGTTAGTGACTAGACCATTGAAATTTAAGGTTTCTGGTGTCTGAATTGTGTGTGCCACTTCTCACTTCCTGTAAACCAAAATAACCATGACTTTAGAAGTATAAAATAAACCACTACTTCTTACATTGGCAAAATCTGTGCTCTTTTGGGAAGTTAATACACAGAATTAAGCTTAACCAGATAGACTAATGTTCCAAATGGGGTGCTGTAAAGACAGAGCTAGCGAAAGTAAAATGATAAAAAAGAGTTGGTATTACAAAAGTGGGGGAAGATTATCTACATTCCTCACTTTCCTTTGTATCACTCTCACCAGGGGTGTACCGTCCCAATAAAGCTAGCCCAGCCGATCCCCACGCTCCCTCCAGTGGCTGCCAATCACTCAGATATGTCAGGATTCTTCTGAATTCTTTGCTGAACTCTCAGCTTCTGAACTAAGTTATTTTCCTCAGGGATGCTAGGAGAGTTTATATGTCATATACACCAGCACCTCCACTCTGGCCATGCATCTTGTCTCTTTACCTCCAGTAAAAATGTCTGAGTCTTATGTCCCCAGAAATTACCTCTGCACAGTAAAAATGCCTGAGTCGTAGGTCCTAAGAAACTGTCCTTTACACAGTAAAAATGGCAGAGTTATTTCCCAAGAAATTCTCTCTGGTTTTTTTTAAGATGGTCTTTAGCCAAATTGACCAACTATTATATGTACAAAAGAGAAGGCTACTCACTGCCTTCTGTCTTCATCTATAGATAGTATGTACTTATTTTAAATAGGTTTTTGGATGAGTTTTGAGACAATGTGATAGGGGGAATCACTCAGTAGACCGTCTTTTGAAAACGCATTAGGGAAAAAATAATGTGACTTGTTCTCACCCATCAATGCATATGTTTTAGACTAGGGTCTGTCTAAGGTTACTAAATCAATGAAAGCCCACACTTCTAAAACTGACTGAAATATTCAAGTCAAAAATATATTTTTATTAATTAAAAAATTATTTCAGGGTCATGGCTGGTTGGCTCAGTGGTAGAGCATCAGCACAGTATGCGGATGTTCTGGGTTCAATTCCCAGTCAGGGCACACAGAAGTGACCATCTGCTTCTCTACCCCTTCCCCTCCCCATCCTCTCTCTCTTTCTCTCTCTCTCTCTCTCTCTCTCTCTCTGTCTTGTCCTTCCTCAGCCATGGCTCCATTCATTTGAGCACATCACTAAGGATGGCTCCATGGAGCCTCCGCCTCAGGCACTAAAAATAGCTTGGTTGTGAGCATGGCCCCAGTTGCATAGAGCATCGTTCCCAGAGAGGGGGCACCAGGTGGATCCCAGTTGAGGTACATGCAGGAGTCTGCCTCTTTATTTCTCCTTCTCTTACTTGAAAAATAAAATAAAATAACATTTCAGTCCAACCACTTTATATTTTACTTATCTATTATTATAATGGTTACTCAATTTGTCACAATGTTTCCATATTATACTTTATGTATGTGCAACAGTAAGAATTATTGAACATTTGAATTCTTTTTCTCAAGCAGTATAAAATTTTTCTTAAAAAAATTTATAAAAACCAAGACTATTGTTCTTATCTCTACACTGCCAAATAGATAAACTTTAAATAGCTAAGGTTTTCATCCTTCTTGGAAATGGTTTTCAGCTTACAGGCATTTGACCTGGAGTGAGCTATAGTTTAGTCAGCCTACTGAATGGTATCTAGAGAGGCCAGTCAGCAAAGCTAAGCAGAAAAATGTGAGTGAAAGTTCAAGTGCCTTGTGGCTGAGAAAGCTGGAGGAGGTCAAATGGGCTTGAATATCAAAGCTAAATTCTGTCAAAATGGCAAAAGTCATGTCCGAAATAAAACATCCCAGGAAGGCATTAATTGAGGAAGATCCAATAATAGTTGATCTATTCCATAAAATCTCTCTTAAAAAGGCTTTGAAACAGTTTTGGGGACATAAAACTCAGACATTTTTATTAGAGGTAAAGGATAAGATGCATGACTGGAAGGAGTGGGTATACTGTGACAGGTAAGCTCTCCCAGTATCTGGGATGAAAATAACTTTATTCACAAGCCAAGGGTTTGACAAAGATTACAGTAAAATAATGATGCATCAGAATAAAAAGCCTAAGGACTTTTTTTGTCCAGGATGTATAACCATGGTGCTTATGAAAAGGAACCAACTGTAAATTGATAGAAGAGCTACCTGTTTCAGTCTGAACATTTTAAACTTTTTTCTAATATGTATAGAAATAATACTGGGAGAAAGGACATTTAAAACTCATAGATTGGCACCAAATTAATGAAGACAGATGTTGGCACCCAGTTCACTACCCTCTGCATCAGTGGTAGTCAACCTGGTCCCTACCACCCGCTAGTGGGCATTCTAGCCTTCATGGTGGGTGGTATCAGAGCAACCAAAGTATAAATAAAAGGATAGATTTAACTATAGTAAGTGATTTTATAAAGGTTTATTCTGCCAAACTTAGTGAAAATTCAACATAAAGTACTTGGTAAGTAATTATTATTATATGTTTTAACTTGCTTTACCTCTGTTTTATAAATTTTATAAAGTAAAGTTATTTCCATACTTTATAAATCACCATTACTGTGGAACTGGTGGGCGGTTAGAAAATTTTACTACTAACAGAGATACGAAAGTGGGCGGTAGGTATAAAAAGGTTGACTACCCCTGCTCTGCATTCAGGAATGATGGCGCAGAAACCGCCAATGTCTGGTGAACACGGCTTTTTTCTTCAAACTCTGCAACCTGATCTCTGATGGCCACACGTCAGCCTTGGCTACTGAGCCACTTGGCAGCGCTTGTCAATCTGTTTCTGTAAATTGCGTTCCATTGCACACCTTGAAGGTTTCCACCTCTACATTATGGGGGCTCCAACGTTGTTCAGTATACAGGGCTCACTGTCGCCTTTAGCTGCCTTCCAAAAGAATCAGGCAGAGATAAATGGAGTAAGGCACCTCGGTTTCATCAGTGGGTCTAACATTGGCAGCAGAGCAAGCGCAAGTGCTTTTCAGGGTTAGTGAAAGGTGGGGAAAACAGTCAACAGAGGCATTGGCTACCTGATTTGAGGTCTAATAGAATAATCAAGACTCAAACTGCCCCAATCTTTAGCTCAGCGTGTCTTTCGTGATTCCACGAAAATTTAGCAGGAAATACTTCAGGGAAAGTGAGCAGGTACTCTTCTTCTTCTGCAAACTTGTGCTTAAATGGACTGATAGCCACCAGATATTATTACTTTCATAAGAACGGTGTGGGGAGGAGGCATGCACCAAAATTCTATGTAGGCGACAGGGATCCCACCCCACCCGGAGTCCACAAGCTTGTAGGAGAACCGCATCTCCCATCACCCCTTCTCTGACATGATGATTAGAAAGAAACCTCTCCTGTTTCCCTACTGGGGCTTCACATGCATGAAATTACTTCTTGCTAACTCGGGATACTGACAACACAAATTGGTGATGTGTGACCCCCGGAGAGGAGGAAATCGCCATCTGCCATTACAAACGCATAGCAAAACATGTTTGTAGAGGGCGTGTCTGTAATGGTTCTTTCCTCAGACGCATGCTCACAGCGGGTTGGGGGATGATCCAAGGAAGATCACGGAGAGGAAGCAGAAGTTCTCATGGAAAAGTCATAAGCGCTGCAAATCGCACGTTCATTTTGCTAATAATTTCTACTGGAAGTTTTCGTATTTCTCTGTTAGTAGAAAAGAAAAGCAGTTTGGTTAAACAAGTATTGAAAGATAGTGAATTCCTAAATTAAATAGCCATTTATTGTAAAGATATTGGTAGGTTGGAGGGACAAGGATCTGAGTCCACTGAAACACATTACTCGCAGTGACCAATAAGCAGAGAGGAAACTAACAACCTTATAATACACTGCAACCCTCAAATATGAATGCTTACTTCCCTATTAGTTATTATTTATGCATATCAAACCTTCTCTTTCTTTTGTGTATTTTTTTAATTCTCCCAAGTGTGTATGCAATGCCTTTCTCAGAATAATCGAACCACACTCTCCACAGGGCAGTCCAGAAGCACCTTGACCGCCATGCCCACACTGGGGGCCACATCAGCTGCAGAGAGTTGGGTGGGTCTCCTTGGCCACTCTATCGCCACCATCAGAGCTCATCCTTGAAGATAATTCTAAAACCAGTTGGTTTTCTTTTAAACATATATAAAATACATTATATTTGCCTGACAAAAACAAAGTTTGAGCCACAATTTTCTTTTCTATTTTGTTGGAGATATATTAGTTAATAACTTGACTGGCTTTTCTTTTATGACTGCTCTTGTAATTAATTTAATTTAACTTTTTCCAGGCAGGTCTATTTTTCTCCAATCATTAATTTTATTTATTTTAAAATAACATTTGTACTTGAGTCAATTAATAGTTGCCACTGTTGATTTTATTATTCATTATTATATCTCTGAAATCTCTTAAATACAAAACACAAGTACCCCCTCAACTATGCCTCCATGAACCCAAAAGTATTCTTCACTTATATACATTACTATAAAGTGCTTCTAAATAAAAAGTCATGTTTGAAGTTCAAGAATATGACTGTGAAGTTTTTTAATTATGTAGATTGAAATAAGCCAATGCCTTAGTAGTTATAAACTCTATTTTTTTCACTTCAAAATAGAGTATTTAGCTACTTTTCAATAATAACAATCACTGAACCATTCTAGCTCACCTTGTTTTAGGCATTATCTAATTGTTTAGAGCCTGGAATGGATGCCAATCATAAGCATCTTCGATGGTGCACGTTTCAAAAAAATTTAAAACTTCCACTAATATTCTCAAGATTTACACATCTTATTATTCAGGATCTATCAATATTTGAATTAATGATTCTTCTACTTAGATGTACCCTAATTCTATGAAATGTAAAAGAAATGAGGACAAGAGAGGATCTGTCTTTTGTTGTTGTGTCTGCCATTATGCAAAACGGATGCTATGGTTCCTTATGTCAAACCTCAACTTTAATTTGCAGTGTGCAGAAATAGCATGGGAATTACTCTGTTTGTTCCCACTCTGCCTCCTGCCATACTTTTCCTACCTACACACAACGAGCAAGCTATCATTTATGAAGTGCTGACTATGGGCTAGGCACAGGGACACACTTTTGAATGGACTAAATACATTTAATTTTTACAAAAGCCCAGGGGATAAGTACAATTATTATTCCTGTCTTATATTCGAAATCTGAGACATAGAGTTACAAAACGTGACCTAAGTTCTACAAGGGTAGTAAGTGAAGTGGAGATTCAAACCCAGAAGTCTGATTCCAGAGAACATACCATGCATTATTGGACTTCGCTGTCTTACCCTCACCGTCGTAAAACTCGAGCTTGAGCCAAGACCTGTCCTTAGAGATGCGCTGGGGAAATTCAGAGTTAGTTTTATCCTGTGCTGGATATTCCTGGACCCCTTACTGATCAGCACTTCCTCCTCAATCACTTTTTGTTGTTTACGAAGCTGAATGCTGGGACTTCTGTCTGACTTCTAAGACCCTCTATCTGCCTTTACTTTTCCCTAGCCCACCCATTTTTTTAAGAAATTTGAACCCCCTCTTGTTAACAACTCCCATACTTGAATTATATTTCTCATGATTTCAATCTTACCTTAAAGGTCTTCCTTCAAGTTAGATGAAGTTCTCTGAGATTTTAATACAACCACTGGGACATAAGTAAAAATAAATGTCACAAAATATTTTATATTTAGATTATTTTCCCCTGAATTTACCTCTGAACATGCCCTTAAAACTATGGAAGCTGCACTTGTCCGTGTGGCGAGAGCCCTGCATTTCACTTTTCCCTCTTCCACGTTGGAACACTTGGTGTCTAAGGCCTTGTACCCACACCCACAGCTCCTTCGTACGAACTTCTTTAAACCCACTGCGGCCAAGATGCTGCTTTCCAAAAGGGCTGCATCTGAATAAAAAACATGCTTTTCTTTATTAGGTTATTTTATTGTTGTTTTTGATAATAGTAATAATAATTTTAATCTGAAACTTTATCCAAATACAATTCTAATCCTTTTTATTCTCCTACTCTGATTTTCTCTTAATGTTTTTTTTTTTCTGGAAACAGACCAAATGTTCTATATTTCTTTTTTTTTTCCTGTTACTCTTTTTTTTTTTCTTTCTTTACAGAGACAGAGAGAGAGTCAGAGAGAGGGATAGAAAGGGACAGACAGACAGGGACACAGAGAGACGAGAAGCATCAATCATCAGTTTTTTGTTACGACATCTTAGTTGTTCATTGATTGCCCTCGCATATGTGCCTTGACCATGGGGCTACAGCAGACTGAGTAACCCCTTGCTCGAGCCAGTGACCTTGGGTCCAAGCTGGTGAGCTTTGCTCAAACCATATGAGCAGGGGCTCAAGCTGGCGACCTCAGGGTCTTGAACCTGGGTCCTCTGCATTCTAGTCTAACACTCTATCCACTGCGCCACCACCTGGTCAGGCACCTTTCCTGTTACTCTTGATAGTAAAGAATAAAGAAAACCAATTTTATTGGTTCCATTTCTCTTAATCTTATGGATACATTTTTCTTTTTTTTTTTTTGGTTCAAAATATTATGGTTCTGATATATATATATATATATATATATCTCCAATTTTCTTTGTTTTCTTTCAGTCAGACAATGTCAGCTTTTTTCGTATGCATACACATCACGATGTAATTATTTTTTTCATTTTTCTGAAGTGAAAAGTGGGAGGTAGAGAGACTGACTCCCACTTGCGCTCGACCAAGATCCACCCAGCATGCCCACCAGGGGGCAATGCTCTGCCCATCTGGGCCATTGCTCTGTTGCAGCCTGAGCCATTCTAGCACCTGAGGTGGAGACCATAGAGCCGTCCTCAGTGCCTGGGATGAGAGAGAGAAAGGAGAGGGGGAAGGGTGGAGAAGCAGATGGTTGCTTCTCCTATGTGCCCTGACCAAGAATCCAACCCAGTACATCCACATGCAGGGCTGATGCTCTATCACTGAACCAACAGGCCAGACCCAGAATTTGACTGTGTATATTAAAATAACTTTCCATACCTTTTTATAGTTTCTTCCCCTTTTATGTTTACCAATAGTTGAGATTTCATACTTTTTGTCTGTGTGTGTGTGTGTGACAAAGACAGAAAGAGAGACAGAGAGAGGGACAGATAGGGACAGACAGTCAGGAAGGGAAAGAGATAAGAAACATCAATTCTTCATTGTGGCACTTTAGTTGTTCATTGATTTCTTTCACATATGTACCTTGTTTGGGGGTACAGCAGAGTGAGTGACCCCTTTTTCAAGCCAGGGACCTTGGGCTCAAGCTGATGAGCCTTGTTCAAACCAGATGAGCCTGCACTCAAGCTGGCAACCTCAGAGTTTTGAACCTGAGTCCTCCGTGTCCCAGTCTGAAGCTCTATCCACTGCGCCACTGCCTGGTCATAAGAAACTTCATTCTTCTGTGGCGAATTCTGCACTCAGTACAATGCCTGAAAAGGTGTAAGTTCTCTCCTAATATTTACTCAATGAATTAACTAATGCAGTATTTTTTATTATTATTATACGGACATAGTAAAATATTTCATAGCAAAATTACATAAAATATAAACAACACATGTCATTCAATTAGCAAAAGACTAATACATTTTAAAGCCACAAAAAAAGGAAAAAAAAAGCACAATTACATATTCATACATAAAAATCCACCCTTCCTCAAAGTTAAAATTCTTCTGATATTACAAAGAAAAACTACAGACTCTCATGTAGATAGCCTTTTAATCACTACTATTTTCATAAAGGTTCATTTTTTTATACAATAATCTAGGAAAAAATATACCAAGCATCCTAAGAGTCAAGCCTTGGCATAGGTAAAAGCTCAAACTGTAGATAAATATTTATATGTAAAGAGCAAATGCAACCTTGAGTAGGCACTCTTGGCTGCCAGTGTTAAATCAAAATGAATCAAGTGTTACCTTTGGGAAAAATTCTTGACTTTATATCACAGCATCCCCAAGGGCAGGGCTAGCAGCTCAATAAATACTTGTTGAATTGACTTTCAGCACTTTGAAAAAAGTAACTCTTTGGGGAATTGATGTTTCACTTCTCCCTCCATTTTTCACAGCCTTGAGAGAGAGAGAAGGAGAGAGACAGAAGATGGAGAGATAGATCATCATTTTTAATATTTGTTTTACATTTTCCAAGGTTATTTTACACTTTAACATTTCACAAATGGCTCAGTAATTATTTTAAATGTCTATTGATTTTAATGACAGAAATAAAGAGAAAGAATTAAAATATAAAAAGATAAAGAAGTATTTGGAGATAGAAAAACTGAAAAGAAGTAGCAAGAAGCTTTCTTATATATAATATAATGTGAAAATATGGGTTTATATATTTATAAACACTCACAAACATATACTTAAACTTTAAACTCATATCTTGTCACAAATATAATAGAAAATACTTTAGGGATTTTGACAAGATTAATTTTCATGTTACTTAAGTTGTAGAAATTCTAATATTTAAACTTTGTAAAATATTAAAAATGCTTAATAAATATTTTAAAAACTATTTTCCAAGAAAATATTTCTTCTCAACTTTACAAACTATTTGAATATGCCTCTTTTTCTAATACAGAAATACAGAAAACTGTCTGCCTTTATTGAAAATGTCCAAACTAACTTTTAGAAAGCTATTTATTATCACAATACACAATATGTATATTCTTCTAAATTCTAATTTATAATAATATCTGGGAGATGAGGAGCTATGAAAGTGTTAGGAAGACTTTCACACTTTAAATTTTATCAACATATGTATAAATATGTTATATTCATCACATATGACATTAGAATCAATACTTTTCATTTCAGCATTTATTATCAGATCCCATAGACTTGTTTATTTGTTTGCTTTAGTTTTGCTTTGTTAAAGCAAAGACATGATGATTGTCTCCAAAGGTTTTTAAAGTTCATTCTGTTAGGCTGACTTTATTCCTCAATAATACATATTTATATTTAAATGATAGATTAGCTGCCTTGGAATTAATATAGCTTTCAAAAATCTTCCAATTTATTTTATTTTTCTTCTGATAGATGCCATGCTGAAGACAGTGGACTGTTACCCCTTAGGACACAAACTGATTATATATTACTTGCTTATAAAAAACTAAATTAACACATTTTAGACATCCGTGAGCAAGCTGAAAGTTGTAATTATTAAATGAGAATTATATAGCTAAATAGATGATAAGTAGGCAGCCCTTTATTTGTGAGAAATATAGCTTTATTATCCTTTATCCTATTGAATGAAGACATAAATGTTTTAAGTAACTAGAGATAGATAAATTTTTATCAGATAAAAAAATTAAGTTAACTTGAAAAACTATAATGACTACAGGTTACTTCCTACAGACAGGAAAGTGTTCTGGATTGGATTTGGGGGTTCCTTTTTACAGTATCTGAAAAAGCTTAACATGGAAACTTCCCTGATGATATGTCTAACATAGAGTTTTGCACCCTTAAAACATTTTCTCTCTTTTATCACAGCAACAACCCAGCTGAATATTATGTGCTGATCTGAAATCTAAGAAGGTGATTAAGTATTTTGTACCTTAGATCCTCACCAAGATTTGAATTACTATGGGATCTAAACATCAGGGGCATTTTTGTTTCTTAGTTGTTTATCATTTTTAACTCCTTTGCTTAATAAAAAAATAAAATATAATTTAATTATATAGTGTACTAATTTTTCTTTAATGAGAAATGTATTGTGTGTTTTTGTTTAACCCATTTGCTCCCCTTTCCCCAGCTGCTAAAGTTTCTGGGGTCTTAGTTGGTTTATTAGTAAGTAGTCATTAGTAACACCAGGTATTATTAAAGAAACAATTTCTCAAAACAACAATAACAAACCTTCTTTGGTCATTGTCAGTGACAAATTGTTAAATTCCATACCTACAGAAAGACTCATTTGACATGCACAATTTATTTTTTATCAGCCAGAGAGATGTCAAAGTTCATAATCATGAGTCAACCTCTCATCTGCAAGAACAAAACACAACTATCAATAGTAGACCCAGGATGTGAGAAAATGTTACTGTAAATTAGATATAGTTACTTGATATTTATCAAGTTTGCACTATGCAGAATGCTAACATTATCTCTGCCCCATATGAGAGAGTGTTTCTACATAATTTTGATATGAAATAACAGTTTGTAAATCTCCAAATCTCCTACTAGATGATGCATAACTCACACCAGCACAGCAGGTTTTTCTTCACCAAGTCAGTAATGATAACTTTTTAAAGTTCTAGAGGATTTATAACAGGACCACATTTAATACATAACTGAATAGAATACTATTAAATGTACAACTGAGGAAATAGGAAAAAATCCAAGCCCTACCATGATGATCAGAGAGGTCTACATAAAAATCGGATCTGTTATGCGCCAAAGGACTGCAGGATTAAAGTGCGATTAATAATTATGGAATAAGGGGTTCAAAATGAAACTTAGAATAAGGGTAAGTTGGGGTAGCAAGATGGCGTTTGTGTTTAACTTTCTCATAATGTAGGAGATACACATTGGATTGAAAGAAAAATGAACATTTAGATGATTTAAAAAATATTTTTTGTTATGATCATAAATATTTCACTGAACTTTATCAGGCTTCCCCAAACTATGGCCTGTGGGCCGCATGCAGCCCCCTGAGGCCATTTATCCGGCCCCCCACCACACTTCCGGAAGGGGCTCCTCTTTTATTGGTGGTCAGTGAGAGAAGCACTGTATGTGGTGGCCCTCCAACGGTCTGAGGGACAGTGAACTGGCTCCCTGTGTAAAAAGTTTGGGGACCCTTGGGAGATATTCCTTTCTAATACTAACCACTATTTTATTATTATTATTAAGTGATAGGTGGGAGGCAGAGACAGGCTCCTGCATATCCCTCCCAATGGGATCTACCCAGCAAGCCCTCTACCAGGTGATAATCTGCCCTCTACTAGGTGATAAACCGCCATTATTCTATTGCTCAACAACCAAGCCATTTTAGTGCCTGAGGCAAGGCCATGGAGCCATCCTCAGTGTCCAGAGCCAACTCTCTCAAACCAATCAAGCCATGTCTGTGGGAGGGGAAGAGAGAGATCAAGAGAAGGAGAAGGAGAGGGGTGGAGAAGCTGATGGTCACTTCTCAAGTGTGCCCTGACTGAGAATCAAACCTGGGACCTAAACATGCCAGGCCAATGCTCTACCAGTGAACCAACTGGGCAGGGCCTCCATTTTGTTTTTATTCAAAATTTATCTATTTAGCAGTTTCAAAGCATCCATCCATAAAGGTAGTAGAGATGACATTCTTAGAATTGGAAAGATTCTCATTGGTCAATATGGGATAAGCCTGATTCATGCACTGGTCCTTTTTACATTGCATACATGTGAGTCAGTCCTTGCCTGAACAACATTGGCTTTAAATAAATATGTAGACCATTGTTTTGAAAACTTCAAAACTAGGAGGAGACACTTAAGCAAAACAATCACTATCAAAGTACAGCCTTTAAGCCCTGGCTGGGTAGCTCAGTTGATTATGGTGTCATCTTCATACACCAAGGTTGTGGGTTCTATCCCTGGTCAGGGCACATACAAGAATCAAGCAATGATTGGATAAATAAATGGAATAACAAATCAATGTTTCTTTTTCTCTCTCCCTCTTTTCCATATTCTCTCTTTAAAAATAAATCAGTAAATTAAAAGGTACAGCCTTTAAGTCAAAACGTGTTTGTAAAGTCAAGTGACCCCCTTAGATGACATTAATATAAAATTTTTACCCACCATGATGATCCTCTTGGGGACAGGAGTCATGTCTTATTACAGCTGGTGTGGTAAGCTCTGAGCAAGTGCCAGTTACACAGTAGATGCAAAGCATAGTCCTGGAACTCGTCTCTAAGTTGTATCTCTAAATTTGACATGCATTCATGTGTCATTAGCTTCTCAAACCTCAAGTTTGAACCTAAAATTAATTTATTTAACCAAGATTTCTTGGGCACTTATTACATGTCAGGCACTGTTGTAGATGCTAGGGGTCCATGCATGAACCATGCAAAGATTCATACCCCTGTGGAATCATTTAATCCCTAACATTTAATGACTCCATCTTCTTTCTCTGATCAACTTCTGATTGTGATCACCTTCTTTGGTTTCTCATCTCTCTGACCCTCACTCTCTCTGCACAGCTAGTGTTGTTGCTTTGTGGGCATACACATCTTGGATTATTTCATGTTTATCACATACATTTTATTTATTAATATGTGTGCACTAATGTGATGAGCCCCTGAATTTTTATAGCTTTATCTCCCACCTTATACAGTGTATTTGTCTTTAAAATGCCTTCAATATACTTGCAAGCTCTTGCTCATTTGGACTGATTAACCTGATATAAGCAACAGAATGGAACAATGTGATATTCTGCAGAATGTGCTAAAGGTATAACCTACATTATGACAGGATGAGGCAGAGTACACATAGACCCAGGGCAAGACGACAGCTACACTCTCTTCTCTGCTAAGTATGAGTGGAAACCACTTCTGATTCACCTTACTGATGAAGTTAAAAAATAATTGATTTATCACATTAGTGGTCACAAGTAAAATGCCTGAATCCATGTTAATCTGCTCTAGCCAGGACACCACATGAAGCACTGCAGCTGCAACAGAGACAGATACTTGTTTGGTGTGCAGTAGTTCAGTCTTCCTTCAGGATTTGTCTCATTTTGGTAGTTGCCAGACTAGGGAATTAAATGAAAGTAAAATGGGAATCACTATATCTTAGTCCCCCAAAAGTGTCACAAATACAGTACTGCTTTTTTTTTTTTTTTTTTTGACAGAGACAGAGTCAGAGAGAGGGACAGACAGACAAGAAGGGAGAGAGATGAAAAACATCAATTCTTTGTTGTGGTTCCTTAGTTGTTCATTGATTGCTTTCTCATATGTGCCTTGACCTTTAGCAGACCGAGTGACCCTTTGCTCAAGCCAGCGACCTTGGGCTCAAGCTGGTGAGCTTTGCTCAAACCAGATGAGCCTGAGCTCAAGCTGGACACCTCAGAGTCTCAAACCTGGGTCCTCCGCATCCCAGTCCAACGCTCTATCCACTGCACCACCACCTGGTCAGGTTACAGTACTGTTTATAATTTACTACCTTAGTTGTGGGTTCAGCCTGAAAAAATTCCACTTAGCTTTCTTTACCATGTCTGTTCTTATACTACTGGCAAAGGAACTGATGTTTGGCTACTGCCAACTACCAAAGATATCCATTCCAGTTATATATATACTTGGAATTGAGGGAAAGGCTCCTGAAGAGATCCATGAACACATCTGAAACAAGAATTCACATATTATCTGACCCTCTTGTGTCTGTGTCCTCTTGAAGGAAAATTTGAATATAATTGACAAACAGGAAAAATGACCAAGAAGTAATAACAAGATAAAGAAGTTTCAATAAAAATATGTATATGGTATTGTTAATATTTATTAATATTGTAATATTATCCCTTCCAGTAAGAATTTCCTATCAAATACCATAGTACTTGGAATATCATATGGAGGTTTCAGTCTATGAATGAACTAAGGTATTTTAAAACAAACAAAATAAAAGAAATTAAAAATTAGAAAATTTGTTTAATGAATTATTTCTAATTCTACATTTCATAACTCTAAGAGATCAGCAGAAACACAAGATAGTACAGAAATATGTTTTAAAATCAGAGGATATTCAGATTACTGGAGGTGAGAGAAAAAATAAGCATCAAGAAAACACTGAAGAGAGCCTGACTGGGTGGTGGCAGTGGATAGAGCATGACATAGGATGCTGAGGTCCCTGGTTAGAAACCCTGAGTCGCTGACTTGAACCCAAAGTTACTGGGTTGAGCAAAAGGTCACTGGCTCAACTTGCACCCCCTCCCCAGGTCAATGCACATATAAGAAACAATCAATCAATAGACAATGAAAGTGAAGCAACTGTAAGTTGATATTTCTCTCTCTCTTTCTCCTCTCTCTCTCCCTTTCTGTCTCCCCCTGCCAAAAAGAAATTAAAAAGCAATAGAAATATCTAGAGGAGTAAATAAAGGCTTAGATATCAAGGGGTATGAGAATGGCTAGTATTTAACTCATAGGCTTTTTGATTCCTGCTTTACTTCTACACACTAAGACTAATCTAAATTTGCCGTCACACCCACATCCAATGACCCTGTATTACAGCCATCTACTTTTTTCAGAATATGTGTTCTGAAAACAGATCAATCTGAACTTATTTGTCTTCCTTTTTTGTTGTTAACTCAAATACGGCCTGGGAGTTCGAAAGCCTTCCGAAAATAAAGTTTGATCAAATAAATGAGTGCATATGCAAGGATTCTGTCCCTCATAGAATAATCCTTTAGTGTGGAAGACAAGGGCGTTACTGGACAATCATAGTATAATAATATCAGGCAAAGGCAATATAAGTGGAGCAAATACAAGGGGCTCCAATGACCTGGGGATATAAAAGCAGCCTGTCTAAAGCAATGGTCTCCAACCCCCAGACTGCGGACCGGTACCGGTCCGTGGGCCATTTGGTACCAATCCACAGAGAGATAAATAACTTACATTATTTCCGTTTTATTTATATTTAAGTCTGAATGATGTTTTATTTTTTAAAAATGACCAGATTCCTCTGTTACATCTGTCTAAGACTCACTTTTGAAGCTTGTCTCGGTCCCATGATACATTTATCTGTTCCACCCTAAAGGCCGGTCCGTGAAAATATTTTCTGACATTAAACTGGTCTATGGCCTAAAAAAGGTTGGGGACCACTGGTCTAAAGGGACTGGCATCTAATCTAAGACCGGGAGGATGAGAAGAAATTAGAGAGATTTTGTATAAGGTGTGACTGAGGGATTTTTGTTTTTCTGTGACAGAGACAGAGATACAGAAAGAGAGACAAATAGGGACAGAAAGGAAGAGAGAGAGATGAGAAGCATCAGTTCTACATTGCGGCACCTTAGTTGTTCACTGATTGCTTTCTCATATGTGCCTTGATGGGGGCGGGGGGGGGGCTACTGCAGACCCCTTGCTCAAGCCAGCAACCTTGAGCTCAAGCTGGTGAGCCTTGCTCAAACCAGATGAGCTTGCATTTAAGCTGGCGACGACCTCGGGGTCTCGAACCTGAGTCCTCTACATCCCTGTCCGACTCTCTATCCACTGCATTACCACCTGGTCAGGCAAAAAAAAAAAAAAATGTCTTTTTAATTGAAAAAGGAAAGAACATTCCAGTCAAAACATTACAGTTGATGCAAAGTTGGCAGTCAAGAGAGAGTTAGGGCCTGGCCTGTGGTGGTTGCCATTTCAAAACCCTGGGTCTGCAAAGTCAATGCATATATGGGAGTTGATGCTTCCTGATCCTCCCCACCTTCTCTCTCTCTTTCTCTCTCTCTCTCCTCTCTCTATAAAAATGAATAAATAAAATATAAAAAAAAAAGTTTTTTTTTTTATTTTTTTTAAGAGAGAGTTAAGCAAACAACATCTGGTTCAGTCCAATTCTTTTGATGTATTCATAGTTTTGGTGTTTCAAAGGCCTCAACTTCCAATGCTTCAAAATGAAAGAAAACAATAGATACTGAAAATAATAAACACGATTTATATTTGGTGTTAGGTATTTTCAGTAGACACTTTCATTTTCACAAAAATTAAAGAGATGATACTTATGGACCACGTTATTTTTTTGTTTTGTTTTTTTAGAAAAAATAAATAGCTTTATTTTCTCAATAAATAGCTTTTTCTTTTCTTCATGTTTTTCATGGTTTAATAGTTCATTTCTTTTTTTTCTTTTTATTTTTTATTTCTTTTTTTATTTATTAATTTTAATGGGGTGATAAATCAGGGTACATATGTTCAGAGAAACCATCTCCAGATTATTTTGACATTTGATTATATTGAATATCCCTCACCCAAAGTCAAATTGTCTTCCATCACCTTCTATCTGGTTTTCTTTGTGCCCCTCCCCTCCCCCTACCCTCTCCCTCTCCTTCCTTGCTTCCCTCCCTGGTTACCATCACATTCTTGTCCATGTCTCTGAGTCTCATTTTTATGTCCCATCTATGTATGGATTTATATAGTTCTTAGTTTTTTTCTGATTTACTTATTTCACTCAGTATAATGTTATCAAGGTCCATCCATGTTATTGTAAATGCTCTGATGTCATCATTTCTTATGGCTGAGTAGTATTCCATAGTATATATATACCAAAGATTTTTAATCCACTCGTCCACTGATGGACACTTGGGCTGTTTCCAGGTCTTTGCTATTGTGAACAATGCTGCCATAAACATGGGGGTGCATTTCTCCTTTTGGAGCAGTTCTATGGTGTTCTTAGGGTATATTCCTAAAAGTGGGATAGCTGGGTCAAAAGGCAGTTCAATTTTTAATTTCTTGAGAAATCTCCATACTGTTTTCCACAGTGGCTGCACCAGTCTGCATTCTCACTAGCAGTGCAGGAGGGTTCCCTTTTCTCCACATCCTCACAAGCACTTATTCTGTGTCGTTTTGTTGATGAGTGCCATTCTGACTGGTGCAAGGTGATATCTCATTGTGGTTTTAATTTGCATTTCTCTAATGATTAGTGGTGTTGAGCATTTTTTCATATGCCTATTGGCCATCTGTATGTCCTCTTTGGAGCAAGTTTTGATTCTATAAGGAACTATCTTTCATTTCCTCCTGCCTTCCTCTAATGTTTACAATGATAAATAAGTTGTAATCATAATTTATCAGAGCAACATTTCATGAAACCACATGATGACAAATACTATGATAATGTGTATCTGTTACATGCTACCTTGAGGGTAAAATCCATAAGTAGTAATTCTGTGTTAGGAGGACATTTCCTAAAACAAAATGGCAGAGGCTGAACATTAAAACCTTAACCAGTGTGTAGGCAGGTTGAATTATTTTCATGATGCAGTTTCATTTCTGTGCTCTATGACATTATGTTAAAGAATCATTTTGAATGTATTTACTAGTCTTTGAACAAATGAAGACATAGCAATATATTTTCACTTATAAATTAACGTGTAACATTTTTTGATTATGTATATATTTGCATATGTGATTAATATATATTAATTACATTAATATAATATAGATGCATGATTATTAATATTTTGTATTAATTTTGGAAATTTTTAATGGCTGCTTTGTTAGAGATTTATCGCTTGGTTTGTCCTTATTTTAAGATACAATGTAAGAAAAGTCATGATTTGGCTAAAAAGCCTCTTCATTATTCTGAAGTTACTATTTTTACATATTGAATATAAGAGACACTGTCTTATATTCGGGATAAAAAACCCGTAGTTCTTTTATTACTTGGTCTGGGTCTTCAGCAACCCTACGGGCAAAATATTTTTAAGGTTAAAAAATATGAAAAAAGAGTATAATGTCCTTTAAATGTTCTTTCATGTTGGTGTGTGGGTCTTAAAAAGAAGGTAAAGAATGTCGCAAGAGCAGTGATAGGAACAGCACTGAACAATGTTGTTTAGTACGCACTGATGATGCACAACAGAAGAAGCCAAATGAGTCAGACGGCAGTGGATGAAGTCCATTTTCCTCGTTTTGATTCAGAGGTTTCTGCCAAAAATCACAAGCCAGTTTTAGTGGCAAGCTTCAGAAAACTTGCACAGCTCTGATAAGAAAGGACATCGCTCATAAATATTCATTAAAAATTACCTTTTCTGGATCATGAATTTTTCAAGCAGACACTGATTTGACCTCTACAAGGAACAGAATCCAGCCTATAGTGGAGTGTCTCCTATTTCTGACAAAAAAAAAAAAAAGGTGAAAAATTGGTTTTCCCAGCTAAGCAGCTACTTTGTACACTGTGTGAGGTCTGAGGTCAGTTACCTCTGCCCACCACACACTTGAGCATTAATATTCATTTGAATTACAATCTTTAAATTCTGAAGTCCTGTTCATACTTCTCTGAAAAACTGATTGTAAGGCAGGCCAGGGTTTGCATTTTAACTAATTCTTAAAGTAACTTCATCTAACTTCTCTGTCACTAAAAAAAAAAAAAAAAGTATGAATTCAGTAATTTTCTTTAGAAAAAAGTTACATCTGCCTGTTTTGAATTTTATGCCCTCTCACTAAGGATAAAAGCCACATTTTTTTTTCTGGTAATTATCTGCAGAGTGGGTGAATGGATAGAAATGTCTACATTTATGTCTATCAGAGAGCTATTGTTGGTATTTCATCTTTATATAGCCCCTCATAGTTCATACATACAAAAGGAGCTTTGCATTATTTGGGGGTATGTTTTTTTGCTTCCATTGTTATTCCTACAATTTCTCAGTGGGATAGTCAGCATTTCCACCTGCATTGTTTAAGTAGAGTAACTGATAAGTAGAATATGAATTATGACATCTAATAGTGTGCAAATTTCACTTTTAAATCAAAATGTTTTCCCAGAATCCTATCCCAGGTTCTTGTTTTAGATTAAATTTTAGGAATATTGCCCTTAAGGTCTAAGACTTATATACTTTGTTTATATCAGAGAGTAATAAAAAAAAAAGGCTGAAATAATAGTAGTAATTATGTAGTGAAATGATGATGATTGTTTCTTATGTAGTTAAACAACAGTAAAACTTTTCTTATTACAGCCAGATTCTAATAGCTTCTTCATTTTCTGCATTTAAGATCTTAGACCTCTTTTACCTCTTTTATACCTTGCCTTCCCAAGTGAAAATGGAAGTGACTAGTTCAGAAAATTTACATGGCACCTTCATTTGCCTGGCCCTCCGAACGGTTGTTTTTTCACTTTGAAATTAACTTGATTTGAGGACTATGTAACTTAGCACAAAGATTCATAATGAAACTTTCACTGTGATGTAATCTCAAAAAAAAATGGAAATGTGCCAAATTGGACATTTATACCCCTTCTCACTTCCTCCATCAAAATAAGCAAACAGAAACCAACCAAACAAACAAAAAATAGATGTCTATAAGAGAATTCCAGTACAGTCTGAATAGGCAGTAGCATAGTGGAGAGAGTGTCGGCCTAGGACACTAAGAACTCCGGTTTGAAACCCCAAGGTAGCTGGCTCAAGAGCAGGCTCATCAAGCTTGAGCGCAGCATTGCCGGCTTGAGTGTGGGATTATAGATATGACCCCATGGTCACTGGTTTGACCCCATGGTCACTGGCATGAGCCCAAGGTCTCTGGCTTGAGCAAGGGGCCACTGGCTCAGCTGAAGCTCCCTCATCAAGGTACATATGAGAAAGTAATCAATAAACACCTAAGGTGTCATAACTATGAGTTGATGCTTTCATCTCTCTCCCTTCCTGTCTCTCTTTCACTGAAAGAGAGAGAGAGAAAGAAAGAGAGAGAGAGAGAGAGAGAGAGAACCCCAGAAAAGAAAATAGGGAGTATTGCCAAAAAAGTCCCTTCTTCTTCCAGTTTTTTATTTTTTTAATTTTTCATTCACAATCCAACCCATATTGCCTCCTTAGAGAGGTGCACATCTGTTTAGCATAATGCAATTCTTTAAGAATAGAACCTACATATTATTTCAATGTCCGTGTTGATTTAGTAAGTGAGATGTGGTGCTGCACCCGTTGACCCTTATCTCCCTAAGTCTTGTATGCTCCAACACACCGGATTCTCATGCTATCTTTCCTAGATCCTACGGTTCATGGCCCCAACTTCAACACTTGTCCCATGTCAGAGTGTGGAACAAGGAAAAGAAGTCACACAGAGCGGTGGGCACCGATCTGGAGCTCACTCCCTCCTTCTTCTCCCACCATTCCAAGGACGTCTGTACTCTAGGGGTGCCAGATTTAGTGAAGGAAAAGACACACATGCAACTACATTTGCATTTCCAATAAATAATAAATAACTTTTTAGCAAAAATGTGCTACGTGCAATATTTGAGACATACTTAAAATAAAAGTAGTTTTCTAGCTGAAGTTTAAATTTAACTTGGTGTTCTGTGGTTTACCTGAGACCTTTGTATGTAGCCCCAATTTATTCAAAGACTCTTTTTTTAATTTAGAAATTAAATTTTATGAAGTGATATTGATTAATGAAAGTACATAGGTATCAGGTTAATAGCATTGTGTGCCCATCATGCAAAATCATATTGTTTTTCTCTTTACTTCCCTTCCTCATCCTCCCCCCCGCCCAGTGACCACTTACTTTTATTTATGTCCATGAGTCTTATTTTTATATCCCACCTATGTGTGAAATCTGATAGTTCTTAACTTTTTCTGATTTACTTATTTCACTTAGTATATAATGTTCTCAAGATCCATCCATGTCGTCACAAATGGGAGTCTTTCATCTCTCTTATGGCTGAGTAGTATTTTGTTGTATATATGTACCACATCTTCTTTATCAAATCCTGTATGTCCTGCATAAAAAAATAATTTCTTTTAACCATAAAAAGGGTTTCTTTTAACCTTTGCCCATTATCTTCCTCACTCATGCAGAATGACAGAAGTCCTCAGAATAGTTTGAACTCCTTTTTTATATTTCCAATTTATGCCATTAATGTAAATCACCAGGTAGATTTGTCATGATTTTGTTTCTATCGTGGAGTCACATGTTACTAGAGGTGTTAGGCTTCAATCCACCAACTAAGACAGGTTCTTTAATGGTCAATGATGCACTTAAAGATGTATTAGGCTGTTATAGTGAAGACTTTTATACAGTGTCCATTATGGTCTGTATTCCTCCAGCATTGGATGGCATTGCCATTATGTGTTTGTTGTTGTTGTTTTGTTGTTGAGCAATAAAGTTAACAGACTTGATGCTGGGTCCATATTGTATGAGAAACATTTCATTAGTCTTTGGCTCCTGATAGTCATCAAAAAATATTTTTAAAGTAATTGTTATAATAAACTTGACATGTTGGTAGAAATATAATTGTATGTGGTCTTATATCCCTAAGAAAAGGCATTAAGGGAAGGAAGGAAGAAGAAAGAAAGGAGAGAAGAGCTTTATTTAGAGCTGTCATTATTTTCTAAATAGTATCCAGTAAAGACCACAAAATTGTGTTGATGCTATAAAATGTTAATTTATGTAGAAATGTTGTTAAATAAGAGCCAATAGATAACCAAAAAATGTACAATACTTGTTTAGTAAATATCAACATATGACATCATAGATACAAGAGGACAAAAATGGAATGCGGAACATTGGATGAGTAAATTTTATACTAGTGCAAGTCTAAAAATCACTGTTCTGTATTGTTTCCACTACAAATTTTTCTTTTGGATAAAGAAGTATGCTCGTTGTTTAAGACTTATTTAAACTTTTTATCTGGCAAACAGAAAAGACCATGGGAATCCAAACGCATTCACTTCTGTCACATGACAGCTCATTTTAGAAAGTGATTGCCCCTTTTACGCTCTCATCACAGGCACATTTGGCTACATTACTCTGTGAGCACTTTCATAGCTACATTTCTCAAATGCAAGAAGTACATCTTTCATATATATGAAAGCAAAAATCTTAGTATGTTAAACGTCTATCAGTTGTTGGTTTTACATGAAACTTTCAATTAGCTTCTGAGAGCTGCAGCCCCATACACATAGAACAGTGTATCAAGCCGATGTGTTTGGTGTGAGAGGTGGGCGAGACTTTTATGAGGTTTTACATTTGATTGTTTATGCACGACGGTACATTTTAGCTGAGAGTCAGGCAGCCAGTTGCCAGAGATTCAAAGCTTGGCAAATAGCACAGTCTTGTCACAAAAAAAAGAATGTACAGGCACCCACACCAGCTTACAAGTTATTCTTTATGAACAACAATTGCTTTTTGTCCATTTCAGACAGGACCCTAAATGTGTACAGCATAGCAAGGGAGAACACAGGAAGCAAAGAGGTTTAATATTCCAACCCAGCTCACTGGAAACAACCACCACAAAAACGCTGAAATGACAGAGCCGTGTTCTGTAGAGCAACAGGATTTGTCTGCTTTAAATGGAGAATAATGGTTTTAAGTTCAGAGCAGAACTAAAGGGCTCAATTACTATTCATTGATGCTGAATTGTTCTACTTTGGAAACTCCTTTAGCATGAAATGTTCATCAAAATCAATGCATGAAAATATAGAAAATGAAACACCTAGTTTTTCAGATGAATAAAGGACCTCCCTATTTTAGATCACTAAAACAAACAAACAAACAAAAATGTGTCACCAATTGACACCAATCCAGCTCAGGCAGCAGGACTAAACATTTTAAAATTGTAACATTTGGGTAGATTTTGAGAGGTGGAGAAACACATAATGTGAGATGCTAATAGATTTTCCTGTTTTTACTCTTTTAATAAACACTAATAAACTAGTGTACTAAACTTCACTTAAAAAAATGTAGTGGGCCGATATCAATTGCTTCTTATTCTTTAAATATTATACTAATGGTTATCTAAAGCATACCATATACTAAAAGTAAAAATTGTCACTGGACTTGAATAGATTTTATCAATGGTTAGTTAACAAAGAGTAAGTCTTTACCTATGCTTGTATCTGAACATAAAGCTCCATCACTGCCTTCACGTTCTAGAACGATAGAGCTCTACAGGAAGTATTCCGTAGCTGATTAGTTGATCACACTTTGGTAATCAGAGCTGAATTACTTTTGTTCACTTTCATTTTCTTTATTCCCCCCCCCATGTTTTATAAAATGACGTGAAAGCATATGATTTAATAATCCAATCATGTGTTTAAAACAAAGGATGTCTAGTAATATATGAAATATAACAATTTTGGTTGGGTTTCCTCACATGGAGTTCCTCAAGAGTATGGTATAATCTGAGAAACACTGGTCATAAGTTATGTAAAAATCCACCCCTTTCTACTGACTTGTGTAGGGAAACATTTGCTTTTATATTGACATTGGTAAAATTTCATGTGGACTATTATGGACTATAATTGCATTTCCTTTGCCATATTAAAAAATGTCAAATCCTAAAAACCAAGCAAAACACTATTTGCAGGGTTTTTTTCTCTTCATTATGTATAGGCGAATGGTAAAGTTTTAAAAGCAATTTGAAAGTCAGTTAACCAGCTCCTTCTGTTTGCATATTCAATCCCTCAATGTAACATATGCATAATTTTATCATCATTGTGTGCCATCTGGAGTATACTGATTGAACTGCAGTTTGAAAATGAGGGTTAAAAGATAATTTGGTTGCATACATTTAGAACTGAAATGTCTCTCATGGAGCAGAACAGAGTTATTTAAAAACGAAACTATGACAAAAAGATGAGAATATATTACATAAACTCAAGAAAACTAAAGGAGACAATTAAATCCTTATGTTTATTTGACTTCAAGATTTTTTTTATAATTTTAATAACAATGGTATGCAAAGGTTTGTGCTTTAAAGAAAAAACATCTGTACGTAACTCAATGTAACAACTATAAATATTCTTTCAAGCTTTACATGTTTCTTTTCATTTATTTAGGAAGAATTAACAGATTATCCACAAGCAAGATAAACTAAGAACACTCGTGTGCAAGCAATTTATTTTTTAACGATAATGTCACTTAGTGGTACGTTAAGTCAAAAACTAGCAGCAGTCCGTCGAATGGGAGGATTCTGGCTGAGAGCAATGGCTCTGGAAGCACGTGGCACGCGGGAGCCATATTGGAAACTGACAATATGCTAACCCAGAATGTTTATTTTCAGTTACCACAATGTGAGGTCAAGTGAAACACTTTATGAAACCAGTTTTAAAATAAGATAACCTCTTACAAATGTGTAAGAAGAATAATTTATCATGACCTCTGCTTTCCAAAACATTTTCCCATATTTTTAATTTGCAAAAAAAAAAAATGATTTTTAGGATATTAGTTCAATCCCTGGTCAAGGTACATACATACAGGAACAGATCAACAACGTTCCTGTTTCTCCCTGTCTCTCTGTCTCTCACTGCCTCTCTCAAAGAAAAAAAAAATTAATTTTATTATTTTTTCACATTTTCTGATACCACTGAATGGCTGAGCCCCCATATTATGATGAGTATGCCAAATCACATTGTCAAAGTATAGCCATCAGGAAGGAAATTACATGACTTGCTTAGACTTACCAAAAACAAAGTGATTTTTTCAAAAGGCTTTAAGTGGTTTAAGCCAATTAGCCTTCTTATATAATACATGCTTATTGTTTTTTTCCCGTGGAAGGTGACTTTTTACAATTATCATTACCAAATTTATGTTGGAAAGAACCCTATTACAAACTTCCCTAGACAGCACATCCCCTCTCGAATAAAGAGTGACCACTGAACTTGACTGCTTCAGAACTGAAACTTCTTCCCTCCCCTCTCTCTCCCCTCTGTGTAGCTTTCTGGTATAGTCTGAAATTCTTAGGGCTTATTTACTGACAGAGTAGATATGGAGGTGTGAGCATAAATACCTTCCATTGTAAAGTAAGAGGAGTGTGAGTCCGCCTATTAGACCACCAAAACCAAGGCAGTCCCAACCTCTGAGTGAGGCAGTTCACAAGTGAATTTCCCCTTTGTTTATCCAGGAGGGCAGAGAGGTGCAAGCATCTAATCCATTACCGCCCCGTCACAGAACATGACATTCTAATTCAGTCAGTGGGGACTGACAATAAACTGGAAATCACATTGAATGTGTCCTGGTATGACAATTGATTACATCTCTTAACCTTTCTGCATCTGTGGTACCATCTGGAGCATTTAGTCCTTACATTTTTGCACACCAAGAACAGGTAACAGCAAATAAACCCAAATGTAGACTAAATCTCTCTACTGTAAGGCTTTAAAACCAATAAAGAGAAAAAAGAAGAAAATAGCCAGCATTATATGAGCTCACAAAAGAGGACATACTAGTAACTAATATTTTGTAGAATGACTATGGTAGCTAATCATTTTTAAATAATATTCATTCACTCTTGGGAAATCATGCTGACATAGAAGAGAAAGGAGGTATGTCTTATAAAAAAACTTATGTGCCAGAGACTTTATATACATGATATTTCATTAAAGTCTAAGTAGGGGAGTAGTAATGTCCTACAATAGTATAAAAGCAAGACTCTCAAGTGTTAAATAACTTAACCATGATTATATAAACATTTAATTTTGGAGCTAGGACTCAAATCCAGTTCTACTGACAAAGCCATTTTCTTTATGCCATGTCAGTTATTTAATCCAGTTTAATACATATTCATCTTTTTGACAAATATCTATTAAATATTATGCAGTGTGTTAAGAACCTCTAGTAGCTGCTGAACAAAATATCAGCTACTTCTATCTATGTAAAGACTTCTGCTAAGTAAACAATAAATTCTGTTTAAAGCAAGAATTTAGAACAGGGTTTTCATTTTAGGCCAGATTATCCCTTGTTGTGGGCTCTCTCCTGTGCATTTAGGATATTTAACAGTATTCATGCCCTCTCACTACCCACTACATGTGAGGAGCACCCAGTTCCCCAGTTAATATAAATGTTTCCAGACATTGCCAAATGTTTCCTGGGGACAGCTTCACCTTCAAAAACCACTGGTTTAAAATAAAGTAGATGACACATTTTATAAAATACAGTGTGTCCATAAAGTCATGGTGCACTTTTGACTGGTCACAGAAAAGAAACAAAAGATAATAGAAATGTGAAATCTGCACCAAATAAAAGGAAAACCCTCCCAGTTTCTGTAGGATGATGTGGCAGCATGTGCGCATGCGCAGATGATGACGTAACACCGTGTATATAGTGGAGCAGCCCACAGCCATGCCAGTAGAGATGTGGATGGTACAGAGGAAAGTTCAGTGTGTTCTGTGGCTTGCTAAATTCGAATCCATGACCAAAGTGTAACGTGAATATTGGCACGTTTATAACAAAGCGCCACCACATAGGAATAACATTACTCGGTGGGATAAGCAGTTGAAGGAAACCGGGAGTTTGGTGGAGAAACCCCGTTCTGGTAGGCCATCAGTCAGTGATGAGTCTGTAGAGGCTATATGGGATAGTTACCTAAGGAGCCCTAAAAAATCTGTGCGTGAGCCCACATCAAACTGCACTGAATAGGTATGAAACTAGAAGAGTTTTCCTTTTATTTGGTGCAGATTTCACATTTCTAACGTCTCTTGTTGCTTTCCTGTGACCAGTCAAAAGTGCACCATGACTTTACCGACACACTTTATAGTAAGAGTAAAAAAATGAGTGGAAAAAGATCAGATTGCCAATGAAGTACTTCTGTTATGGTAGAAAAAAAAAATTCACTGAGCTCACACCTGTCAGAATGGCTGTCATCAAAAAAAATTAGCAAACAACAAGTGTTGTCGAGGATGTAGAGAAGAGGAAACCCTCATGAAGTGTTCGTGGGATGGCATAGTGGTGTAGCCACTATTAAAATAGTACAAGACTTGTTCAAAAAATTAAAAATACAGTTTTTATGTGACTTAGCAATTCCACTACTAAGTATTTATTAGAAGAAATCAAAAAAACTAATTCAAAAATCATTGCACCCCTATGTTTATTGCAGTATCACACACACACATACACACAAATGTACACACACACAATAGAATATTACTCAGCAATAAAAAAATGAAATCTTGACATCTGCAACAACATGAATGGAACTTGAGAGCATTATGCTGAGTGAAATAAGTCAGACATAGAAAGACAAGTACCATATGATTTCATTTCTATGTGGCACCTCAACACACCAAACAATTTTTTTTAAAAATCAGAAACAGACCCATAGATATAGAGGATGAGCTGGTGGTTGCCAGAAGAGAGGGGATCAGGCATTAGGAGGAAAAAAACAAGTAGAAACATTATTCTAGACTGTGACCTTTAGTGCTTCAAAACAGAAAAAGAGAGAGACTCCACCAGAAAAAAAGAAAAAAAAATTAATCCTGGTAAACTAGTAAAGGAAAATAAGTAGATAAGATCAGGGTTTCTTTTCTTCTTTGAAACTTTCTGCACTAGTTCCCAGCCAGGGTACGTAGATGAGAGAAAGCGTTACCCCATTTGGCCCACATTCCTGCCTTCTTCTCTCTTTTGCCACATCCTGGTTCCCGTCTCCAGGCAGCCAAGTTCTCATGTGTCACCGTCACCGCCAGCAGCAAAGGGTGGCAGAAATTCACAAGTGACTTCTTTATTCTAAAATAGAAGTGTGATAATACTAGCCTTTGATAATACCATTCTTATCATCCTGTATTTCTAAACATCTTTGTAAGTGAAAGAAAAGATTTATGGGACAGCTGAGAACCCTGGAATGGTGGGGAAGCCCTTTATGAGTGACAGTTGGTGCGGTACTGACCTGCCCTTAATTAGCGTGGCAATTATAAATGATTGCTACGCTTTGTCGTGAGATTTTACAGTGATTTCCACTGCTGCTCTAAATTTCCTCCTAGGTACTTTTTTTTGTTTTGCTTTTTAAATAAGGAAAACGTAAGGATAGATGAAGGAAAATGAACAGTGCAATGTCTACGTTGGACATGAATGAGAACAAAGCAGGGAGCCACTTTCTAAATACTGACTTCATAATGATGCAGATGACGAAATCTGACAAACTGAGTGCAAGGCAACCGTCACATCCACATTAACTAAGTAGAAAAATAGGCACTTTGTGTGTGCCATAAACATTAGCAACCTGTTTTATAGTCAAACAGGCACTGTTGAGTTTTACAGTGTCAGGAATTCTACACCAGAGTATTTAATCGAATATGCAAGGAGGCATACCATCAAGACCTCACTAAGAGGACGTGGGGTCTTCCTAGGCACAGGGACCTCGGAGGCTTCCTCTCTAACTTCTGTTGTCTTTCCTAGAGTTCAGAATCAGCTTTCGGGTACCAGTGAGTGTCCCCAGACTAATTTATACGTGAGAGCCACGCAGGACCCTTAACTCCAGTACTGAAGATGATGCGTCATCAAGCCTGGTGTAAAGCCAGTAGCCAGGGCTACCACCACAGCAGCCTAGCCCATGCAGGTTTGCATTGGATTCGGACAGTCGGTAAAGAAACAACGGAGCCAAAAACTGATGGGCCATCATCTTTAATCCTAGCTTGCACCCGGCAGGCAAGTAAAAACACACACTGGGCTCCAAAACCCACTCACATTCAGTGCTCACAAAGCTACTGACTTATCCAAGTTTCCTAGAATCAAAGGTTTCTAGCTCACCAGACTTATTCACCTCTGTTCCCCATCTCCTTCCTTCTCCCTGCACAAACTCTGCACAAACTGGCTTTTCACTCAACACTCCGCCATCATGACTGCTTCCCCTGGCCTCCTCCACGTGGCCTTTCTGCTCTCCTCTCTGCTCTCTCCTCTAATGCTAATCTCAGGAACCGAGAGAGCAAGCTTCCGTTCTGCCCCCTGTAGAGTCATAACCTTTAATCCAATATACAAAATAGGGGAAGTCTCTAATACAAAGTCACTTATCTGGGGCATGATGGAATTGTACCACCCCACATCAAAAAGGATGGGAAAGGCTTAATCCCAAAACTAAGCCCCAGGCTACAAGGATTCTGACTGCCCACAGCCCACAGAGACACACATTAATATCATCTGGGTGACAGCCTTCATGTGGGCAGCGCCATCTTTAACAGTGAGCATAATATATTTTATCTGCCCAACAATCCACCCCTATGCTCACTTTACTACCCACAATCTACATCACTGGCATCCTTGTGCAAGGAAATTAGGCACATTACACAAATTACAACAGCACAAATCATACAGTTTCAACAATCACAAAGGTACACTTCACCAGTCTCTGAGCACTTAGCCCAAAGCGCAAAATGTCCTCGGCCTTCTTTCTAGCCATGGGAAAAGCTTCCCAGTGCAGGGAATTGCTTCCAGCAAAACCACCCCCCTACCCCCATCAGGGTATTTCACATGTCCAAAATCCATAGTCCATCCAACAAAGGAGCCAGTGCCCACTCCGGTCGTAGTCCAGGAAATCAGTCCATGCACATGGGGCGTCAGCCACCCCCCTCATCCCTGCCATCCTGGCAGGTCTTACACTGTCCCAAAGAGGAGCACGTGGCAATGGCAGTCAGCATTTCCATCTCTGCTCCGGAGAGCATGTCCAGCCCTATGTCCCAAAATCGCAGACCTACCAGGGTCGTAGTAGGTGCTCCTTCCAGCTGGGCTCTCATCTTCTGGAGACTGCAGATTGCAACTTCAGCCCGATTCTCCAAAAAGGAGCTGAAAACACCAGCTCTCACTGCCGGACTTGCAGCCCCGGGCCCGGCCTCAGCCCCGGACTCCAGCCGCTGCTGGCTCTCCACAACATCCAGGGCAATCTGCAACTCATGAACTTGTGAATCCTCCTCCAGCAGCTGCTCCTTTTCCAGGCAAATCTCGCAAACCTGGTCGGCCTCTACCTCCAGCACTTCCTCAAGCTCCAGGGTCAGCATCTCTTTCTCCCATGTTTGCTCCAGCTCCTTCCACTGCTCGGTTTGCAGGTCCCAGGCAGCCTCTTCCACAGAGCTCTCAGTTTCCTCACGTATGGCTATAAAAGTCACCCACCTACGATCCCCAAAAGAACAGCCATGGGGAACAATAACAGCAGCCAGTCCTCTATTCCACCACTCAAAGGTAGTGGAGGCTCCTTGCAGATCTGTATCAAATTCTGCCGACTATGCCAAATATAAAGCCAGTGGCCAAGACCACTACCACAGCAGCCTGGCCCATGCAGGTTTGCATTGGATTTGGACAGTCGGTAAAGAAACAACGGAGCCAAAAACTGATGGGCCATCATCTTTAATCCTAGCTTGCACCCGGCAGGCAAGTAAAAACACACACTGGGCTCCAAAACCCACTCTCATTCAGTGCTCACAAAGCCACTGACTTATCCGAGTTTCCTAGAATCAAAGGTTTCTAGCTCACCAGACTTATTCACCTCCGTTCCCCATCTCCTTCCTCCTCCCTGCACAAACTCTGCACAACTCAACACTCCGCCATCTTGGCTGCTTCCCCTGGCCTCCTGCACGTGGCCTTTCTCTGCTCTCCTCTCTGCTCTCTCCTCTAATGCTAATCTCAGGAACCAAGAGAGCAAGCTTCCGTTCTGCCCCCACTTCATAGTGTAGATTCATAACCTTTAATCCAATATACAAAATAGGGGAAGTCTCTGATACAAAGTCACTTCTCTGGGGCATGATGGGATTGTACCACCCCACATCAAAAAGGGTGGAAAAGGCTTAATCCCAAAACCAAGCCCCAGGCTACAAGGATCCTGCCTGCCCACAGTCCGCCCCCAACACACATTAATATCACCTGGGTGACGGCCTCCACGTGGGCAGTGCCATCTTTACCAAAGTGAGCATAATACATTTTATCTGCCCAACACCTGGTCTCCAACGATTTTCTATGGGCAGGATTCTGATGGCAGCGGGCTGTCGAGGTTCTGCCAGCCTGAAGCAGAATCAAACGATGCCCCAGTGCACAAGCATCATGCTCTCCCCAAGAGGAGCCCACGGCAAAGGTACTGTCAGCGGTTTGCGGAGTCAGCGAACACCCGAGAGCTACCCTCCACGTATCTTTCCAGGACTCATTGCAATCAGACTTGCTCTGTATCCCGCAGTGCTACTAGCAAAGCATCAGACTCTACATTCAAACCGCTCCCCACTTGTCAAGCATATTTCTGAGTCAGCTGTCATCTTTATTCATCGCAAGATGCCCGTTTGTGACAATTCATTGCTTTTCAGCACAAGAGAACGTCCGCCGCTGTTTAACTAGGGGGAAAGTTGCATTTTCAACCGTGAAGGACAGGCTTGCGAGGCCTCCCTTTTCTGCGGCTTCTACGACGTGCATTACCGGAAGATTATGAGTGATAACGATGGTGGAAACCACGAGACTTGATCAGAGGGCACAAAGAGAAAAGAACCATCCCCTTCAAAAACTTGTGTTCAGAAACATCCACACATCACCAGTGAATCACTGTCGTTGATGAAACCCCATGTGACGCCGTCTGGTTAACAGGCCAAGGCCGGGCCTCCGTTCCAGTCAGCTGTTTCCAGGACAGCTCTGGTGTGAGGGTAAGTGACGGCCTTGTCCTTTGCTGGCCTCCACTCTTGTCATTGCATCGCTGGCTGCCATTGGAAAGAATCGGGCTCATTTGGGCCCTGTCTGTTCTGGTCAAATAAAGGGTATCTTTCAAGCAAGTGACAAGTTGGGTGGGAATCTAGTCTGGAGAGCACGTTTATACCATTGTCACAAGTATGCAGCTCCCGGCAAAGGAAACGAGCTATTATTTTCTAGGCAAGATGCAGGGTTCTTTCTTTTTCTCCTGGGGGACAGTCCATGTGAACTTGACAGAAGGGAAACAGAAGGTAAAAGAACCATGCAAGCAAAGCGGAAGTGTGACTGACAGGCCTTGAAAAGGCTCCAGGCTTCAGATGAGATTTTATTTCTCCTTACATCTTCCCAATAGGTTTAGAACTATTCTGGAATGATTTTCCTTCACCGAATACCTTCTTTCTTGAAAGAAGTTGTAGACGAAAAGAGATAGAGACCAAAAAGGAAGGAAAGTGTGCAAAGAGGCCGCCTGCCGGTTTTCCTCTTCCTCCGTGAGTTCAGGGTGACGAGGGAAAATGTGAATGGGCGGATACGAAGGTGTCGGTTTTAAGACTATTGCTTTTGTTTTCCTGTTCACTAGGTCTTCGGTGTTTAGTCTTCTTTTGTTTCTTTCTTTCTTTTTTGCCTTTAAGGTTTGGCTCAGCCATCGCTGTCCTCAACACACACATTCACTGAGCAATTTATCCAAGTTCAAAAAATTCAACCACTAACCATCTATACCAGGGGTCTGAACACTTTTTACGAAAAGGGCAAGATAGGAATTATTTCTGGCTGTACGGGCTTACCATATCTATCATGACAGTGGTATCTGTACCCGATTTGATTCTGCTGTATAGAGTGAAAGCTGACACAGACAAAATAATGTAAATAAATCATTGTGACCGTGTTCTAAAAAACAATTTATTTACAACACAGTAGGATAAATTGAGTCTGTGGGCCGTAGTTTGTCAATGACCGGATTTATACTAATAAAACACTTCATCTTCAGTCTAGAACTTTTTTGTGTGTGTGTATTTTTCTGAAGTTGGAAACGGGGAGGCAGTCAGACAGACTCCTGCATGTGCCCGACCAGGATCCACCCGGCACGCCCACCAGGGGGCGATGCTCTGCCCATCTGGGGCATTGCTCTGCTGCAACCAGAGCCATTCCAGTGCCTGAGGCAGAGGCCATAGAGCCATCCTCAGCGCCCGGGCCAACTTTGCTCTGATGGAGCCCTGGCTGTGGGAAGGGAAGAGAGAGACAGACAGAAAGGAGAAGGGGAGGGGTGGAGAAGCAGATGGGTGCTTCTCCTGTGTGCCCTGGCTGGAAATCAAACCCAGGACCCCTGCATGCCAGGTCGACGCTCTACCACTGAGCCAACTGGCCAGGGCCCAGTCTAGAACTTTTTATTCAGACACTTTCCGACTGCTATGGTTTGAATGTTTGTGTCTTCCCATCTCCAAATTCTATGCTCAATGTGACAGTATTAGAAGGTAAGAACTTTGGAAGATGATTCAATCAAGAGACAGCGCCCTCATGGATGAAATTAATTAATTAATGAATAAATGGGAATCATAGAGCACCAAGAGTGGTCCTTTGCCCCTTCTACCAAAGAAAATAAATGAGAAGTCTGCAACCTGGAAGAGGGTCTCTTACTTGACCACATTGGTGGCCTGACCTCAGACTTCCATCTCCAAGACTATGAGAAATAAATTTCTGTTATTTAAAAGCCAGTGGGTCTGTGGTATTTTGTTATAGGAGCTCAAACAGACTAAGACACTTCTAATAGCCATCTCTTTGATGTCCCACAGACCCTTCAAACCTCTTTTGTTATTTTCTCACCAAAACCCTACTTTCTTATCCTATAATTCAGGGTCTGGCATCATTATCCTTCCCATCTCTCATGTCAAGGACTTAGAAATTCTCACTCCTCAATTCTTCCTTTTCTCATTCCACTATAGAAAGTTTCATCAGATATGCCCTCTACAGATAGCCTGAACATCCCTCCCTCATAAACACTCTTGTAGCTTTCGTTTTTAAATGTTAATTATACGTTTCACTTAAACCAAATATGTGAAATAGTACAATTTCAACATCTAGTCATTATAAAATATTATGTATCTTATATTCTTTTTATCATTCTTTCTTTCTTTGGGTTTCATTCCAAATTCAGTATGTGTTTTACACACCTCGGTTGAGATTAATCACACTTTAAGTGCTCAGAAGCCACATGTGACTTTTGTCACCGCACACGACTTCCCAGATGCCAAGTCCTGAAAACGTCTGCTTGTCTGTCTTTTCTGTGATATTAGTATACAATCATCAATAGCTACTAAAACTACAATTAAACAGTTATATAGAATTCTCTGATGGATGGACACTAGAATTTACAGACTAATATCAATATTAACAACCAACTTGCTGTTTTAATGGAGTAAAATAGTATTTGTCTTTCCACCTTTGCCTTTCTTCCATTATAAGTGTGCTCTTTGTAAAGTATGGATGTGATTATATGCTTCTCCTCTGCAACCCTTCAGAGATCCCAAACTGAAAACCTCAATCCTAAACCAGATTACAGAGTTGAATCTTAGATATCCTTTTTTTTTTTTTTTTTTTTTTTTGTATTTTTCTGAAGCTGGAAACGGGGAGAGACAGTCAGACAGACTCCCGCACGCACCCCACCGGGATCCACCCGGCACGCCCACCAGGGGCAACGCTCTGCCCACCAGGGGTCGATGCTCTGCCCCTCCGGGGCGTCGCTCTGCCGTGACCAGAGCCACTCTAGCGCCTGGGGCAGAGGCCAAGGAGCCATCCCCAGCGCCCGGGCCATCTTTGCTCCAATGGAGCCTTGGCTGTGGGAGGGGAAGAGAGAGACAGAGAGGAAGGGGGGAGGTGGAGAAGCAAATGGGTGCTTCTCCTATGTGCCCTGGCTAGGAATCGAACCCGGGTCCCCCGCATGCCAGGCCGATGCTCTACCATTGAGCCAACCGGCCAGGGCCTTAGATATTCTTAATTAGAGACTCTAAGGTTAATAAATAATCATTTCAAATAAAAATTCCTCAGCAAGACTGGCACTGATAAAGCCTAACACTAACCTACCATTATATTACATTCATAGATGTCCCCAAAATACCATCATAATTTAGCCTCAGAGTGTATCTTAAACCTCATGTTTTTTCCCCTATTTGTTATACACAACCAAATGTTGTTGGTGATCATACCCCATGTGACCTCTTTACCTTTTGGAGACACGGCTCCAGGCACGCAGTCATCCCAAGAGCCAGCACCTGGGCCTCTGTCAGAGGAATACCTGTGGGCTATTGATCTGTTTTGTCTGCTCACACAGGTACCTGAGAACTAAAGCCCCGTAGGAGCAGCCCTTGACTAATAATTGCAGGAGGAATAGGTTATATGTATTTACCAGCTCTTTGCCCCTGATTGGGATAACCCTTTCAATGGGACCTGTGCCGAATTCAGAGCTTCCAAATGAAATTGAGCCAAAATTATTTACCCTAGGAAATTTTTTGGTGTTGCGTGCTTACTTGACCTTTGTGGTGGTTAATTTTATGCATCAGCTTGGCTAGGTTATAATACACAGATATTTGGTCATACTGTTGTTGGATGTAATCAACATTCAAGTCAAGGTAGTTTAAGTAAAGATGACTATCCCCCATAATGTGGTTGAATCTCCTCCAATCAGTCGAAGTCCTTAAGAGAAAAGAGACTTAGGTGCTCAAAAAAGAGGGAAATTTGCCTTCACACTATCTTCAAACTCAACTGCAACATCAGCTCTTCCTTGAGTCTTCACCCTGTCAGTCTATCCTGCAGAGTTTGCACATTCCAGACTCCACAATCATGTGAGCCAATTTGCTAAAGTAAATCTCTCTCTCTCTCTCTCTCTCTCTCTCTCTCTGTGTGTGTGTGTGTGTGTGTGTGTGTGTGTTCTTTCTCTTTCTCCCTAGCTCTCTGTTATGGTGCATATGTATTATTTCTGTATTAACATAGCATAGCCTGTTTTCTCGGTAGCTGAACACATCAATAGCAACTACCTGAATGGTTTTTATAATATAGAATTACAATTGAAGACCCTAGAGAGAAGTGTATCATTTGCTCAAGGCTAGCGAGTGGTTGGGTATCTTTTAGAGTGCTCCGTTCCAAATCTTAGAGTGGGGCCATTAATTTTCGTTCAAGGTTATTAAAAAAGTAAATTGCTACTGCAGTAATATATACAGGGGTTGGCAAATGTAGGTTTACAATTGTGAGTATGCAAAACAGTTTATCCTTGTATTATTATTGTATTATTTTATATACAAATAATTGTACATCTACTTTTGACCACCTTTGTGAACCAAAACTATTTGACTAGGGGTGCAATATTTTGTCATTATAAATGAATCAGCTAAAATACAGAAAGTTTATACTTTAGGTTTAAAATATTTGCAGTTCAACACTGCTGTTTGAGTAGTTTATAACAATTGAAGCATATTTTGTCTTAGTGTAGTTAAATGACAAGAAACTTCTACTTTATTAATTTCTTAATAATTAATGTGTTGATGTTTCTGGGTGTAAATCCAGTAGCCACAGCCACCATCACAGCCACCTGGCCCATGCAGGTTCACATTTGATTCAGACAGACAGTCATGAAACAACAGAGCCAAGTCTTGGTGGGCCATTAGCTTTAATTCTAGCTTGTACCTGGCGAGCAAGAAATAAACACAGTGGGAAAACACTTCCCTTTCCATTCAGGGCTTCCAAAGTCAATGACTTATCTGAGTTTCCTAGAATCAAAGGTTTGTACCTCATCAGCCTTATTCACCTCTGTTTCCCATCTTCTTTCTGCACAAACTCTGCACAAACTGGCTTCTCCTTCAGCACTCCACCATCTTGGCTGCTTCTCCTCTACTCCATGTAACCTTTCTCTGCTCTCCTCTCTAATGCTAATCTCAGGAACTGAGAGAGAGCAAGCTCCTGATCTGCCCCATTTTATAGTGTAGAAATCCAAATCGTTAATCCAATATACGAAAAGGAAGTCTCTAATACAAAGTCACTTAGGGTGGGAAAGGCTTAGTCTTAAAACTAAGACTTAGGGTATAACAACCCTGCCTGCTTACAACCTGATTGAAAAACACTGGGATTAAAATATTTTCTCATTGGCAAATGTATCAAAAGGAAATTTTTCAATCAGGTTATTGGTCAAATAAGTTTGTAAATATGATATATATATTTGCTCACTTATAGTTTTCATTGGGTGTGGGGGACAGGCTGTAAGCAGGCAGGGTTATTATACCTTAAGGCAGAGGTCCCCAAACTACGGCCCGCAGGCCGCATGCGGCCCCCTGAGGCCATTTATCTGTCTCCCGCCGCACTTCCAGAAGAAGCACCTCTTTCATTGGTGGTCAGTGAGTACTGTATGTGGCAGTGCTGCAAAGTGCGTCACGGCTCTGGAAGTGCGTCATTTCACTTGTTACGGCTAGCAGTGACAAATATGGAACTGGACATTGACCATCTCATTAGCCAAAAGCAGGCTCATAGTTCCCATTGAAATACTGGTCAGTTTGTTGATTTAAATTTACTTGTTCTTTATTTTAAATATTGTATTTGTTCCCGTTTTGTTTTTTTTTTACTTTAAAATAAGATATGTGCAGTGTGTATAGGGATTTGTTCATAGTTTTTTTTTATAGTCCGGCCCTCCAACGGTCTGAGGGACAGTGAACTGGCCCCCTGTGTAAAAAGTTTGGGGACCCCTGCTCTAAGGCTTAGTTTTAAGACTAAGCTTTCCCCCACACCCTTGACTGATTGCATGATGCAGTGCAGTCTCATGAGGAATCCCATTATGCCTCAGATAAGTGACTTTGTATCAGAGACTTCTTGGTTTGTATATTGGATTAAAGGTTTGGATTTCTACACTATAAAGTGGGGCAGACCAGGAACTTTCCCTCTCTTGGTTCCTGAGACTAACATTAGAGGAAAGAGCAGAAATGAGAGCAGAGAAAGGCCACGTGGAGGAGGCCAGGGGAAGCAGCCAAGATGGTGGAGAGCTGAAGGAGAAGCCAGTTTGTGCAGAGTTTGTGCAGAGAGAAGGAGATGGGGAGCAGAGGTGAATAAGGCTGGTGAGGTAGAAACCTTTGATCCTAGGAAAACTCAGATAAGTCAGTGGAAATGGGTACCCTGGATGGAAAGGAGAGTGTTTTTCCACTGTGTGTATTTCTTGCCCACCGGCTGCAAGCTAGGATTAAAGCTAATGGCCCACCAGTTCTTGGCTCCATTATTTCATTAAAGTCTGACCGAATCCTATGCAAACCCGTGTGGGCCAGGAGGCTGTGATGGTGGCTGTGGCTACTGGCTTTTCACAGGTTATCATGGAATTCTAAAGATGTTGCATGAAATGGAACATAAACAAATGAAAGGCTCAATATAATTGTGTGACCAGTAGTCACAGCAATCACTGTCATGGCCATGCACATGCAGGTTCCTATTAAATTCGGATAACCAGTAAAGAAACCTTGGAGCCAAAAAATGATGAGCCGTTCCTTTATTAAAGCCTTGCACTGGCTGACAAGAAAACACACACAGGGCTCCCAAACCCACTGACACATTCTCTGGTTCCACAACCAGGAGTGTCTTCTCTGGTTTCTCCTATAATCAAAGGTCTCACCAGTCCCAAAGCCCCTCACCTTTCGTTCTCCATCTGCACACCTTCATTTTCTCTACTCTCACACTGCAAACATGGCTTCTCTCTTCTTCCTTTCCTTCTTCCCTTTCAAAACTTTCCGGGAGAGGCCCTGGCCAGTTGGCTCAGTGGTAGAGTGTTGGCCTGGCATGCAGGAGTCCCCAGTTCAATTCCCGGCCAGGACACACAGGAGAGTGCCCATCTGCTTCTCCACCCCTCCCCCTCTCTTTCCTCTCTGATTTTCTCTTCCCCTCCCACAGCCAAGTCTCCATTGGAGCAAAGTTGGCCCAGGCACTAGAATGGCTCTAGATGCAACAGAGCAATGCCCCAGATGGGCAGAGCATCACCCCCTGGTGGCATGCCAGGTGGATCCTGGATGGGCGCATGTGGGATTCTGTCTGACTGCCTCCCCATTTCCAACTTCAGAAAAAAAAAAAACAAAAAAAATTAAAAATAAATAAATAAATTCTTAAAAAAAAAACTTTCTGGGAGAAAACCTCTCTTCCAGCGAACATTAGCAAAAGAATGGCTCCTTCCTAGCAAGAAGGTAATCCACAATTTGCAATCAACTGCCCTGCTCTGAGGGCAAGCACACATGTGCCTGCCAAGCACCACTTTTAACAATAAAAGAGCAAACTCATAAAACAATAATTTTACAAACTCATTTGCCCAACAGTAATATTCAATTTTTATCAAGCAATTTATCCAATGTTATTAACATAATGTGGAAGTGTAATCCCATTGTATTATTTCTATCATAATATTCAGATAATGCAAAAATTATGAGTAACCTACAAGAAACATATCCTTACAACTAATTACAATAACATGGAAATATAACCACATACTACTGTTGGTCAAATAAGTTTGTAAATATATATATGTTTGCTCGCTTATAGTTTGCATAGGGTGTGGGGGACAGGCTGTAAGCAGGCAGGGTCCTTATAGCCTAAGGCTTAGTTTTAAGACTAAGCCTTTTCCGCCCTTTTAATACTAAAATCTTTTCAAAACTAAGCTTTCAGCCCTGGCCGGTTGGCTCAGTGGTAGAGTGTCGGCCTGGTGTGCAGAAGTCCTGGGTTCGATTCCCGGCCAGGGCACACAGGATAAGCACCCATCTGCTTCTCCACCCCTCCCCCTCTCCTTCCTCTCTGTCTCTCTCTTCCCCTCCTGCAGTGAGGCTCCATTAGAGCAAAGATGGCCCGGGCACTGGGGATGGCTCCTTGGCCTCTGCCCCAGGCGCTGGAGTGGCTCTGGTCGCAACAGAGAGACGCCCCGGAGGGGCAGAGCATTGCCCCCTGGTGGGCAGAGCATCACCCCCTGGTGGGCGTGCCTGGTGGATGCCAGTCGGGCACATGCAGGAGTCTGTCGGACTGTCTCTCCCCGTTTCCAGCTTCAGAAAAATACAAAAACAAACAAACAAACAAAAAACCAACTAAGCTTTCCCCACACCCTTGACTATTGCATGCTGTGAGGTGGTGTACTCTTTTGAGTAATCCCATTTATGCCTCAGATAAGTGACTTTGTATCAGATACTTCCTTATTTGTATATTGGCTTAAAGGTTTTGATTTCTACACTGTAAAATGGGGCAGACCGGGGGCTCTCACGCTCACTAGGTTCCTGAAATTTGCATTGCAAGGAGAAGTAGCCAAGATGACGGAGTGCTGAAGGAGAAGCCAATTTGTGCCGAGTTTGTGCAAAGAGAAGGAGATGGGAAACATAGGTGAATAAGGCTGGTGAGGTAGAAACCTTTGATTCTAAGAAACTCTGATAAGTCAGTGGCTTTGAGAGCCCTGAATGAAAGGGAAGTGTTTTCCCACTGTGTATATTTCTTGCCTGCTAGGTGCAAGCTAGGATTAAAGATAATGGCCCACCAGTTCTTAGCTCCATTGTTTCATTACCATCTGTCCGAATCAAATGAGAACCTGTACGGGTCATGTTGCTGTGATGGTGGCCCTGGTGACTAGCTTTACATTAATGTTCACAAAATTACCCAAATTTTTAAAAAATTAAATTCTCAAACATTACATATAATCCTGAACAAAAACTGAATGTTAAAAATATTGTCTAATATTTTGAAAGGTAAAAATTAAGTGTGCCAAGTAAACTCTTTTGAGAAGCAGAAGAATCTGTCTTAATCACACTTTTCAATCAGATGCAGGCTCTGTCATTCCTGGACCACTAAAACATCTTAGACTATTAAAACCTGCTAGGATGCCATGTACTAGTATAAAATATTAAAAGTAAAAATGAATTATTTAAAGATAACCTCATGTTAAGAATTAAGAATGGTAGTCTTTTTCTTTTAAAACAATCCTCTTTTTTTTTTTTTAATTGAAATGAAGTAAGACTACACTAATGATAATGACCAAGCAAATGCAAAGAAACAGGCTTTTAAATCATGGGGCAGAGCAGTGGGAGGGAACTCACTGATTTTCCTCAGGCTAGAAATTCAAAGTGATAGGAAAGGTTAAGGGAAAGAAAAAAGGAAGGGCAACTATTGTTACTCATTCTGCTGTGCCCCTTCTAGACAATTTACAAGGTTGTAGTATATCATTATAAGAACGCTGTGGAAAGGTATGATAGTCCTTACGTTACATGTAAGAAATCTGTCGTACAGATAAACATTTTAAAAAATATCTAGAATCACACAGCAAGTAAAAATAATTTCAACAGTCAAGTCAGATGCATGCAATAGTGTGTCCTTGACTTGCTGTAAAGCCAGGAGCCACGGCCACGGCCACCACTACAGCAGCCTGGCCCATGCAGGTTTGCATTGGATTCGGACAGTTGGTAAAGAAACAACGGAGCCAAAAACTGATGAGCCCTCATCTTTAACCCTAGCTTGCACCTGGCAGGCAAGTAAAAAAAATACACACTGGGCTCCAAAACCCACTCACATTCAGTGCTCACAAAGCCACTGACTTATCCGAGTTTTCTAGAATCAAAGGTTTCTAGCTCACCAGACTTATTCACCTCTGTTCCCCATCTCCTTCCTTCTCCAGCTCCAAACTGCACAAACTCTGCACTAACTGGCCTCTCACTCAACACTCCACCATCTTGGTTGCTTCTCCTGGCCTCTTCCATGTGGCCTTTCTCTGCTCTCTGCTGTAATCTCTCTGCTCTCTCATGCTAATCTCAGGAACCAAGAGTGCAAGCTCTCGTTCTGCCCCTATTTTATAGTGTAGAAATCCAAACCTTTAATCCAATATACAAAATAGGAAAGTCTCTAATACAAAGTCACTTATCAGAGACATGATGGGATTGTACCACCCCACATCAAAAAGGGTGGTAAATGCTTAGTCCTAAAACCAAGCCCCAGGCTACAAGGATTCTGCCTGCCTTTAGCCCACCCCAACATACATTAATATCACCTGGGCGATGGCCTCCACGTGGGAAGCACCATCTTTAACAAAGTGAGCATAATATATTTTATCTGCCCAACACTTGCTTTCTACTCCGATTCATTCTACCTTATTTAGCGCTCACCAGCTTGGCAGAGCAGATCAAGAACTCCTCTGAATAGGAGCAGACATGCTCAGCCAGGACCATGAGCAAGCATTGAGACTCAGGAGTTGTCTTCCATCAATGATTTTGAATTAAAGTGAGAATACCATCTCTATGGATGCCAAGCTGGACAATGATCTTTAATTAGCATGCTTCTTATCTATAAAGGGACAATGAGATATTAAGATATTAGAGAAGGTAGAATGAAAAAAAGATTCAAAATCTCTAAATGGAAAGTTAAATATTAAACGTGTTATGTTTGAGTCAAAAACAGATATTATATCTGAAGGTTTTCATCTGAAAGGTATTACAGGGTTTTCATAAGAATCTTGTCAGATGATGTTAAAGGTGGTGATGGTATCAAATTATGAAGGAATAAGTGGACAAATAGACAGAAAACACGTTGTCGCAGTATATCAAAATTTTGCTGTTAACATGCTAAATATCTTTAAGGAAGTTAACCCCACAGCCTGTGTTGGGCAGATAAAATGTATTATGCTCACTTTGTTAAAGATGGAGCCATTGCCCAGGTGATATTAATGTGTGTTTCTGTGGGCAGGCAGGATCATTGTAGCCTGGGGCTTGGTTTTGGGATTAAGCCTTTCCCACCCTTTTTGATGTGGGGTGGTACAATCCAATCATGCCTCAGAGGAGTGACTTTGTATTAGAGACTTCCCTGTTTTGTATATTGGATTAGAGGTTGTGAAGCTACAATATAAAATGGCAGAATGAGAGCTTGCTCTCTTGGTTCCTGGGATGATTAGCATGAGAGAGCAGAGGGAGCAGAGCAGAGAGCAGAAAGAGGCCATGTGGCCAGAGGAAGCAGCCAAGATGGTGGAGTGCTGAGTGAGATGCCAGTTTGTGTAGTGTTTGTATCTGGGATAAGGAAGGAGATGGGGAACTGAGGAGAATAAGGCTGGTGAGCTAGAAACCTTTGATTGTAGGAAACTCGGATAAGTCAGTAGCTTTGTGAGCACTGAATGTGAGTGGGTTTTGGAGCCCAGTGTGTATTTTTACTTGCCCGCTGGGTACAAGCTAGAACTAAAGACTATGGCCCATCAGTTTTTTGCTCCGTTGTTTCTTTACTGACTGTCCGAATCCAGTGCGAACCTGCATGGGCCAGGCTGCTTTGATAGTGGCAGTCGTGGCTCCTGGCTTTACAGCCTGGTCCTCAGTTGATCACTGAAATGAAAAGGTTGGTCTTGAAAATTTCTTGCTGTTTATTATCGCTATGTTTTCTGTTTTCTTAACTCATTGCATTTGGATTTCTCTCTAAATATTAACCTAACCTCTCTTTTACCTGCTGTTACTAAAAATTAAGCAGCAAAATGTCAATTTTTAAAGATAGTGTAAGCCTTTTACCCATTTCAAATATTTCAAATTTTAATAATGTAAATGATTAAAATTATGGATCAAATGTCTCTATCTTTTAAAAATAAAATTAAGCAGACTCTTCATGTGTCATTAGTCTCATTTCAAATAATCATTTTAAAGCATCTAAGATGCTTAGGAATGTCAATAGCAGCTATTGCTGCTATTCTGAATTAACCCATACTGCAAATGATATGATGAATCCTCAACTGTCTTCTCTTTCTCTTTCCCTTTTAACTCACACTTGTGAGTTCTTTTCTGGCAGTCTCTTATCGACTGGGACCTAAAAGGAATGCCAGTAACTAAGCAAAGAAAATAATTGTATAAATAGGCTCAAGACTACTCTCAGGCCTGAATGTGACCCCATAAACTTTTTCACCTTGTGTCTACCTTTCTTTTTTTCTTTTCTTTCTTTCTTCTTCTTTCTTTCTTTCTTTCTTTCTTTCTTTCTTTCTTTCTTTCTTTCTTTCTTTCTTTCTTTCTTTCTTTCTTTCTTTCTTTCTTTCTTTTTTAATTTCTTTCTTTCTCTTTCCCTTTCTTTCTTTTCCTTCCTTCCTTCCTTCCTTCCTTCCTTCCCTCTTTCCTTCCTTCCTTCCTTCCTTCCTTCCTTCCTTCCTTCCTTCCTTCCTTCCTTCTTTCCTTCCTTCCTTCCTTCCTTCCTTCCTTCCTTCCTTCCTTCCTTCCTTCCTTCCTTCCTCTTTCTCTCTCCTTTTCTTTCTTTCTTTCTTTCTTTTTCTTTCTTCTCTCTTTCTTTCTCTCTTTCTTCTTTTGTTATTAAGTGAGAGGCTGGGAGACAGAGAAACAGACTCCTGCAGGCACCCCAACCAGGATTGACCAAGAAAGCCCCCTACTGGGTGATGCTCTGCTCATCTGCAGCTGCTACTCCATTGCTCAGCAACCAAGCTATTTTAGTGCCAGAGGCACTAGATTAACAGTCTAGACTCAAATGTGAAGGAGAGGTTTACCTTTGTCTTTGTTACAAGATACAGAATAGCTCTATCTATGTTGATGAAAATTACTTTTATTGTCAAAGCCTGACTGTATAAGCTTCCCTCAAAATCAATTAACTTCTATTCTACAAAAATCCAAGAAAATGTTGATTTTAACAAATTAGGTATGTTGGGGTACTTTGGAATACATAGTTTACTAGTATTTATATAAACTGATATATATGAAAGTATATCATTGAGAGAAGTATATTATAAATATGATAATTTTTCCAATAGTACCTTAGTTTAGAGTTTCAGAAAATGAGATGATGGATTAGGAGAAGTTTCCATTTCAGTTAAACAGGACATTTGATAAATTCTACAAGACAACAGTAACTACTTAGGTACCACATATGTGCTCTACAATTGTGTATTTAAAATAAATGATTTTACTACAGTTAAATGAACATGGAGTGAAAACAAGTTTACAGACTTTTTAATTTGCTATCCAACATTTGAATTCGATAAATTTCTCATTCTTAAAGTATGAATATAAAGAAAAGAAAATAATGGGTCCTGAATAAAACTTGTTCAACATCAAAGTGAATATAATTTTGTAAAATTCAGAGAAGGGAAAAAAAAAACCCTCTGAAAATAATTTGTTCTTGGAATTAGAGAAAAAAATGTATAAGCAGAGAAGGTCTCCATGAAATATGTGCAAGAATCCACAGGAAGAGAAGAAGCTGAAATTAAAGACAGCAGGACACAATCAAAGATAAATGGAAGAAACTAAATATTCCTGAATGGCAGAGGAAAAGTTGTCAAGAAACTAAAAGTTAAACAGTAAAATTAAAGTCCACCTTTTTGGATATAAAAGTAAGCAATAAACATTAATATAGTCTTACTGAATCAGTAAATTAAAAATTTTTAGAATATGTACCTGAAAGTTAAAATGATGAGAGAAAATGTAATAGATATAAAAACTAAAAAATAATGATGTTTATAAGAAAAAAAAAGAACTTTAAAAAAGGAAAAAATATAGAAAGAGATATATCTAAAGGAAATTTCTGTGACTCTGTTGAGCATGGTAGGGTTAAACTGTCCCAGAACAAATAGATGAAAAGAAAACTGACACACTAATCAATTTATTTCATCTAAAACTTGAGAACTATAGTAATAAATTTTAAAATTATACAAATAACTTGCTAGAAAAAATATTATCTACAAATTATAAAATCTGAACAGCTTAAGTTTCTCTGCAAGCTTGAATGGAAAAGATATAAGAGCAATTTTTACAGTTTTGAGAAGCAATTTTGTGTATCACAAAATTTTAGGCCTAACTAAATCACTTTAATTAATGAAAGAAACTAAAATATAACTTATTGTTGACCAAGAAAATAGATAAAATAAATTCCATATAAATGCGTAGCTTACAAGACTAAAACTAAAAAAGATAAATTAAGATAAAGCAATAAAGAATAAAACAATAATAGCTAGTATAAATTTAAATATAAACAAAAAGTTGAGTAAACTTAATGACAGACAATATGAAAAGTAGCCAAATAGATATAAAATGTATACTTAATTAGAACCATAAACTTTTTTTTTCAGATGCTAAATATATTGTATTATTCAAATACAAGAACCCCTAAATTTTTGAGATATAAATATATATATTTATATTTCTTTTCTTTTTTTTTAAAGTTGGGAAGACAATAAATAAGGTAAGGGTGTGTATGTGTGTTTACTCACATGTATGTGTGATATTCAAACCAGTATTAAGTTGTAAATTAAAAAGTAAGCAGGAAAAGAGGATGTGAATTGCAAGGGAATATGTGTGTATTGGAACAGGTTGATTAGAAAAGTCAACTTTGAGTGAAGACCAGAAGGAAGTGATCGAGATTACCCTTAAATGTGAGGGAAGAGTATTCAGACAGATAAAAGAGAAACTTCATAGATCTTGATGCAACATGTCTGCCACTTCTAGAAATAACAAGTCTATCAGTGTAGTTTAAGTGAAGAGATCAGGGAAAGAGTCTTTGGAAATGGAGCCAGAGGAATAATGGGAAGACAAGAGCCAAGATCAAGGCACTCTCACATTTAGAAGTCAGGGAATGTAAGGTCAGTAGCCGCGGCCACCATCACAGCCGCCTGGCCCATGCAGGTTCACATTAGATTCAGACAGATGGTAATAAAACAAGGGAGCCAAGAACTGGTGGGCCATCATCTTTAATCCTAGCTTGAACCCAGCAGGCAAGTAAAAACACACACTGGGCTCCAAAACCCACTCATTCAGTGCTCACAAAGCTACTGACTTATCCAAGTTTCCTAGAATGAAAGGTTTCTAGCTCAGCAGACTTATTCACCTCTGTTCCCCATCTCCTTCCTTCTCCCTGTACAAACTCGGCACAAACTGGCTTCTCCTTCAACACTCCACCATCTTGGCTGCTTCTCCTGGCCTCCTCCACGTGGCCTTTCTCTGCTCTCCTCTCTAATGTTAATTTCAGGAACTGAGAGAGAGCAAGCTCCTGGTCTGCCCAACGGAGAATATAAAATAAAAAAAAAAACAGAGAAAAATTTGTCACCAGCATATTAATAGATATTTCAGGCAAGTGAGGTGTCAGAGAAGCCAAGAAGTGCTTCCAGTAAAAACAGCTACTAGAACAACTTAAATGAGAACTGAGAAATAATCTTAAATTAAGTAAATTGCAGGCCATTGGTGACTGTAACATAAAGAAATTATTGGTATAAATACCAGATCTGATTATTTGGATTCAAGAGAGAATAAAAAGAGAAAGATTGAAGATGTAGAAAAGAAGTAAGAAAAAAGTAAGAAAGAGAAGACAAAAATAATAATAAAAGAACTGAATTAAATCCAATGGGGGCAGATGAATAATTGTAAGTAAACATACCTTTTAAAATGTTTGCTGGCTTGGGAGTTTTTATAAACTCTTCTATGGAATAGAGATGCAGAAAGTGTCTACAAGTATTGAGAATTATTTTATTTTCCCTGGAGATCTTTGAGGTCAAGTCAGAAGAAGTCCCATGAGAAATCTTTTGATGATCAAATATATTTCATCTCAAAATGTTCTTTAAAGGGCAAGTGCTAGAGACCAGAAGACAGTTCCTGAAAAAAGCCAAGAAACCTGTGTTTAAAACTAGTCATCCAGAAAGGGGAAAAGTAAACGTCTCTTTTTCTGTAGTAAAATTTATAATAAAGCTGTAATAAATTAAATAGTACCAGAACATACACACAAATTTCAGACTGAGTCAAGTAATGTAGAAATAGTAGAAAGATGAAAATGCAAAAAAGAACGTGAAAGTAATGATTCTATAAGCCCATTTAGAAGGGATGGATTGGTTATTAAATTGTGTTTATTAGAAAATAGGATAAATATTTAGGAACAATCCAATAAAATATTCACTTTATATCAGTGATTCTCAAACTTCTGGCATATATGGAACAAGTTTAATGAGTGCTTGTTGCATATTCTGACTTCTCAATTTGAATAACCTTAAAAATATTGTGATATTTTTTATTTAAAATTTTTTCATAATTAATATTTTTTCTGTCAATAAGGATGCCATTGGAAACTTATTCCAAGATAGCTCTCCATTTCTGAATCAAAGTAGAATACAGTATATATTAAGACAAAGGTCAAGTTTCACATTCAACTTGTTCATTTTCTTTCTACTACACTAGAACATTCTATTTCTCAGTTTCTGAGAAGAATATCGACTGTATCAAACTGATTGTGGCAATTAATTCTGAATCAACTGTTTGGCTATATTTGACTCTAGAAATTATTATTGAACAAATGCCAAAATATCATCTGTGTCCTTTTCTAAGTAGTAAATAATATGATCAAGTGCTGGGAAAGAAGGACAATTTTAACACAAAGTTGCTTCTCTCAAGGGTTGAATTCATCAAGGTTCCTTATGACCCATTCTAACATTGCAGTTTAAAAGTTGTAAAAAAAAAAAAAAAAAAAAAAAAGGTAGCTGTTCAAGATGTGGATATGTTTAGTATTTGATTGAGTCATTGAACTCTTAGATATAGTTTTTAGTGCTTTATCATCAGTTTGCTTTAAAATGCATAATAGAGGATTCTTATATAATGACAGCTACCTAAGATTAAACTTCTATAGATATCCTAAAAGCAGATTTAAAGGAAGAATAAATGAAATTATCCATAACCCCACGTCAACAGTATAAGTAAGAGACAAAATTCTTTAAACTTCTAAGTATATGTCAGTGGAAAAAATAAATATACAAACCAACAGAGCTATCTCCATACCTGCCTGAAAAAAACAGTTGAGATTGTACAGAAAACACTAGAGGGAAGCAGGAGACTAACAGAGACAAGACACAGATAAAATCACCCTTAGAAAAAGAAAATTCCACCCTAACTGGGGAAATAGTACAAACAAGTGTGAGACCCATTGACCCTGGACAATTGTTGGTTTGTATTCTCAAAAAGTTTCCAGAGTGACATCTGAAATGGGCTCCCACACAGGGAGGGCAGAAAGAAATGAATGAAAGACCAAATTGATAGAGGCAGCTTTAATAAGCAAGGGAACTTAACAATGAAAGGTTTGTCTTGAGCACCACAGATAAGTAGATCTCTTCACCTGTCTGCCAGAATCTTAGGTAGAAGCTGTAATTTGGTTCAGTCATGTATTCAATCCAGATGGTCTCAACAACACCTTACTCTCTCAAAGTGAGGTCCTTAGGAACTATCTTAACGTGGGAATGGTGGGCGGAATATACTTTTCAAGGACGGAGAGGAAGTAAGGAGCCCCAATATCCAATTATCAAGGTCCAGCTTTGAGGTCAACTGAGGGTCACATTCTCTAGAAGACTTCCTCCATCAGCAAATAATGTACCAAAGAATTAACAGGCAAACTATTGACCTGAGAAACAATTTTGCAACACATATCAGTGAAAAGTATTTAATGTTACTGATATTTACAAATCAAAGAAAAAAAGTGGAGGACCAACATCAAACTGTATTATTCTCATAGAATAAGAATTAGATATACAAAAAAATATATATATAAGTGATCAATTTCACTATTAATATAAAATTATATATAATAAAACATTTTAATTTTTAATTATTAAAATGAGAAAGATTAAAAAGAAAATACTATACTGATAATATCAGGTTCATAGGTATTATTAAAAACTAAAATGCAACATATGTTGAAAGACTAAACATTTATTCTGTATGTAATTTCACTTCTTAGAAATATATTCTATGAAAAAAATTAAGAATTTTTTTTGTAGATCTTTGTTGGAAGTTACTTAGAATAATTATAGAATATGAAAACAAAAATAAAATTATATAAAGGTAGAAAGATATGTTAAATTCCAGTGATAAAATTCGGTAGACATTTAAAAAGTGTTTTAAAGAATATTTTATTTCTATGAGAAAATGCTAATAATGTGCTAAGTAAGACAATGTGGTATACAAACAATAAGAATTTACTAATCTAAAAAAAAAAGAATTTACTAATCTTCCCTTGTTGCTTTCTAACTTAAAGAAAATTATCTTTTTGTTTTTTCAACCATTAAAAACAATGGCACACTTTTCTTTATGGAGACAGGGACAATAACTTGGTTGCAAAACTGCCTTAGTCACATTTGAAATGAAATTTTTCACTCCAAATTTGCAAATTACATCATTTGCACTATGATAAAACTAAATTATTTGTTGAAATGATTGGAGATTCACTTTTAATAAATGTGAGAAATTAGTCATAAAATTCTTACACTTACAAAGCTATTTAAATCGATTCTTCTTGGGAGTTCTCGAATTAAACTTAACTCCCTTAACTTCGATTATGTGTTAAAGGGCTCCAAGAATATGTCAGAAGAAGTCAATATTAAAATAATTAGAACTTAACCGTTCTCTAATTAAGAATAAAACAGTAAGAGTTTTATTTAATACCTTTACCCAAGGTATTATATTACAAAGGTACTTAAAGAAAACTGGTTCAACAACATTTTTCTCAAGAAACTTTTCTTCTGTGGCAATATTAGAGGACAATTATAATTTTTTTGTCTTTCCAGAAAATTTGCAAATATTAGATTTGATTTTATCATAACATAATCTTTGTGGTTTCATGGCACAATGAATTTCCTTCTCTTCATTGCATAAGGAATATCAGTTCACATTGATTAAAACTGGACAGGGATCACTATAATCCACATGTCAGTAACATGAGTTGAAAATGTAATTGACATTTTACTGGATTCTACCTATACAGTGCTCTACTGTAAAAGACTTTAAAAGCTGTCTCTTACAATGATCATTTTAATTGAAATATCTCAGGGATTATGTTGTTTATTCAGCACAGCATCTTCTGTTTATCTAAATTTATTTTTCATTGCCATAGTTAAAAACTCATTACAAAACATGTTTTGATTAGGCTACAGACAATAATAGATTTGATAGGACAATGAAACTATATTATTTTATTTCAAAAAAAAATACCTACTGTCAAAATGTAAATATCCAAGAAAGGAATAACAAGCATCAAAATAAAAGATTTTAATTTTACTGTAAAAATTAAGATTGTGAGGGCAACCAAAATTTTCAAACTAAAATTTAGATCTTACTTCTGTTTACCCCTAATTTTCACTGATTAAACTGAGAGTATACAAACTGTTTAGAAATTAGAAGAAACTGAAGAAGTATGGGCTTTTTGTGATTTTTATTAAGGAATAAATAATGTCCATTAGACCAGGTGTTGAAATGTTACAAAATAATTACACAGGTACAAATGCTTTAAACGGTATATTGTGTGTGTAACAAATATAATGAAATAAAATGAAAACAAATACATATTTTGTTATTGCTATAAAATATATAACATCAAGCTTTAATCTTTGATAATTTTTATACCAGTTCGCTTTAAACTTATATACTGGATTTTTCATACCTTATATGAATAAAATGATTGAATTTTCTTCATTCAACATAGGAAGAGAAAATGGCTGCTTTCTCTTCCACTTTCTTTCAGGTAGGTTCTTGGAAATATGTAGACCTGATAAGAAATCTAACATTTAATTTTAAAATGCAAGGCCTTCTGATACTTAGAGCAGTGAACACAGACTTTCAAAAATTAACTCAAGAATCTCTTACTACATTACAAGAGACGACCAAAGTGTACATCCATTTGTCTCTTAGGGAAATAAAATAATTTTGTTTTTTCATCTACTATATGGAAAGATTTGCATGAAATTATGTCCAGACTTTGTCTCTGGAGAATACTACTTACATGTTTATGTTCTGATTGCATTGTTTAGTACTATTTTTTTCCTTTTACATATGAGCATGCAGGAGCTCTTTTGGTTGGCAAGATTTTTTGAATTACTCAAAAATTAGTGGCAGGGTTAATTTTTTTTGCATTTATGCTTGAGAAGTGTCTATGATAAACCACTTTTAAGATAACTCATGCAAAAATGTGGCTTTACAAGCTATATGTACTAACAGGAATTTTAAAAAAAATTATTACTAGACTAATATATGATTAAGGAAATACTAAGCAGTTACCAAATGCAGGTAGAAGCAAGAATTAGCCTCTATGGCTGAGGTAAAAAAAAGATTTTATTGTTTGGAGATTCTTTTAAATTTTTGATTAATTTTTACATTATTGACCTTATCTCCTAAAATGACAGATAACTTTTGAGGGGTAAATGCGAAAGAATATATTAGTCACATATTTCGATCACTCATTGTCAATATAGATCAAGGTAGGTGTACCAGATGCCAAAATCTTCTAATTGCTATGATACTTTCCTAAAAATAAAGCCACTAGGCATAGATACATGATAGCTAGATAAAGAAAATGAATGTACTTCAATGGAAAACTGTATTATTGAGCATACACCCTTCTGGGTTGCTGGTTCTGATTCTATGGGACCTCTGAGCCTTTCACTGCCTTTTAGCTATTTTAAAATCCCAATAGGTTATAAATAACTGATAGCAATACAAAATAATTATTGTCTACAGACAAGAAAGAAATTCTGTTAGGCAAAAATTAAATTAATATTCCTTTCTCATAGTGGAAAAAGGCAGTTTTGTGACATTTGCTCATTCATTTCAATATTCCTGATTTATAAATGTGTCTGTTCTCTGTTTTTTTCTTTGAACCAATTATAACATCTGCCTGACTCACTGATTAATGAGTTAAGCAAAATTTTTACCATATGTTTATTTTTAAGTCAGTATGAGATTGCTTTTATTCTTTAAAATACTTATCCTACATAGACAGATATTAGAAGAAAGACAGAAAAAGAAGCAGGAAAAAAGGAAGGAAGGAAAGGAAGGAAGGAAGGAAGGAAGGAAGGAAGGAAGGAAGGAAGGAAGGAAGGAAGGGAGGGAGGAAGGAAGGGAAAAGAAAGAAAGAAAGAAAGAAAGAAAGAAAGAAAGAAAGAAAGAAAGAAAGAAAGAAGAAAAGAAAGAAAGAAAGAGAAAGAAAGAAAGAAAGAAAGAAAGAAAGAAAGAAAGAAAGAAAGAAAGAGAAAGAAAGAGAGAGAGAAAGAGAGAGAGAAGGAGGGAGGGAGAAATGGAGCAATGGAGGAACAAAGGGAAAAAATGAAGACAAGAAGATAGGTTTGGGTGGTTCCAAAATAAGTCTTTAATAACCTTCTGCAAAACTGATATTTAAAAGTAGTTAATTATTAAAAGAAAAACTCCCCCAAAACAAACAAACAAAAACAGAGGTGTAATTTTTATAGCCCTTTTTTATTAGCATTTCTCCTTCATTATCATCTTTTTATTTTGTTTGTTTATTTATTTATTAGCAAGAGAGAGACAGAGACAGAGAGAGGGATAGATAGGGACAGACAAACAGGAAGAAAGAGAGAGAGATAAGAAGCATCAACTTGTTGTTGCAGCGCTTTAGTTGTTCATTGATGGCTTTCTCATATGACCAGGGGTCTCCAGCTGAGCCAGTAACCCCTTGCTCAAGCTAATTATTTTGGGCTCAAGCCAGCGACCATGTGGTCATGTCTATGATCCCACATTCAGGCTTGTGAGTTTGTGCTCCTGTTGGATGAGCCTATGCTCAAGCTGGAGACCTTGGTGTTTTGAACCTGGGTCCTCTGTGTCCAGTCTGACACTCTATGCACTGAGCCACTGCCTGGTCAGAACATTATCTTCTTTTAAATACTAGAAGATACTTATGTTTGGTACTAAACACAACAGATATTGACAGAAAAAGAAAAAAATAAATCCATTAGCTAATTCTGTAATTTACTTTCATAAATTCAGAATTTTCTGCCTTTCTTAATGATTTTTATATGACTACAATATTTACCAAACTTCTTAGAGTAAAGTTACAGGGGAAAAAATAAAGCAGATCAGCTAAATGTTTGTTTACTTCAGTAATAGATTTTTTAGTTTTTGCTTTCTTTCAATAATTAAGTTAAGCATATTTGCCTTGATTGAAATTATTTTAATTGGTAACCTTTAGAAAAGAAATTTCAAAGTAGAATCATTTTTGGAGTATTCTCTTGATTTACATATGTGTTTAAATGTTTTTAATCATTCAGTATGGCCATCAGCATGTGATATTCATATTTGCACTATATAATTGACCCGCCAAGCTCACTGATATCTGAATCTATTTACATAACTACCATATGAACAGCGTTCTAGTATATATACTCCTGACTCAGCAATTCTAAGATTGGACTCTTAAGAGTTTAGCAATAAAAGTAGCTCATTGAATTATTTTAAAGTTTCTACCTCTAGGTCAATACCTCAGTGAGAATTTCTTTTCATCTATATCATAAAGTAATTATAATCTTTTAAATATAACATGTTTCCCACTGGTAGAATCCTCCACAGAAATAACATAAGCCCACAATTCAATCATCAAATTTCTAAAATTAAGAAGACTAACAGCCCTAACTGTTGGTAAGCATCTAAAGCAATGGTAATTCTAATTTTTTTTTTAATTTATTCATTTTAGAGAGAGAGAGAGACAGGGGGGAGGAGCTGGAAGCATCAACTCCCATATGTGCCTTGACCAGGCAAGCCCAGGGTTTTGAACCGGCGACCTCAGCATTTCCAGGTCAACGCTTTATCCACTGCGCCACCACAGGTCAGGCAGCAATGGTAATTCTTATGTATTGATGACAGAAGTATTATATGGTTGAATTACATGAAAAAAAAACAATTCTAAAATTTTTCTATAAACTAACTCATACTCAGCCTGACTAAGCAATTCTCAAATTCAACTCCTAGGTATTTAAGCAAGAAAAAAAGTGTGGTGTGTGTGTGTGTGTGTCTATTATTGACCTTAAACAAAAATCTGGATCTTTCTCCAACCAAGGGGGTTTTGGGGGAGAAAAGAGATAAAATCAGTCTGGAACATGCAACCATATCCAGCTACCTGGAAGCCCTGACAGGCAAAGAAGAAGAAGTTCTTTTACAGAAGCAAGGATGTTAGAAGGCTATTCCAACCTTTCCTGTATATCCAAAGTAGGTGTGACAGCTTCTGCTATAGTCCATTTTAATTCCAGTCTGGGTTGAGTTCTATTTTTAAATTAAATTTATTGGGGTGACATTGCTAAATAAAAATATATGGAATTCAAATGTATCTTGACTGTATATTGTATTGTGTGTGAACTGTCCAAAGGCAAATTTTCTTCTGTCTCCATATATTTGACCCCCCCTTAACCTTTACTACCCTCCCATCCCCAGACCCCCTGGTACCACCATACTGTTGTTTCTGTCTATGAGTTTTTATTTATTTATTCAAGTTAGTTTTTCATTAGCTGTTTCTAGTTTTATATTCTGCGTAGTATTGAAATCATATGGCATTTTATTATTTCTGTCTGATTCATTTCACTTAGCACGATAGTCTCAAGATTCATCCATGTTGTCGCAAATGGTAGTAGTTCATCGTTTTTTGGGGCTGAGAGTATTACACTGTATGTACCTTATTGAGGAACACTTTGTTGTTTCCAAGTCTTGGCCAATGATGCAATGAACATAAGAGTGCAGATATCTTTGTGAATAAATGTTTTCAATTTCTGGGGGTAGATACACATACATACACAGATATATTTTTTAAAAAAATGACTTGTACAATAAAGTTCAGTGTTGCTTTATTTTTTATAGACCAAAACAAAAAATAAGTTCTGATGTCAATCAAAAGGAGTCAGCATAAGCACCCTGTAGAATATTCATACAGATAAATTACTGATATGTGCTACCACATGTATGAAATGTCAAAACAGAATCCACATTAGGCTTCATGGAAGAAATCTTTCACAAACAAGTACATATTATATAATATTATTTATATGAGGGTCTAAACTGTTAAAATTAATCTGTGGTAAGAAGAAGAACAGAGTTTGTTCAGATGTAACTTTCTGGAGTAACTGAACTTTCTACATCTGGATATGAGGTTGGGTTACAAAGGTTAATGTTGTTTAAAATACTAATGGAATAGCATAGTTTAAATTGTGCATTTTATTGAATGTAAATTCTACTTCCAAAAAAGAACGATAATAAAATGTTGAATTTGAATTAATGGCATTAAGGAGAACATGTTAAGGAGTGAGTATTTCTTTTGAAGGCATAAAGGCAGATTGGTTTATTGTTGAACAGAAAGAATCATGGATGGATAGCAAAATATGTATTGTAAAATTTATGTATGAGTGTTTGGGTGTATCTTGTACAATTCTTTAATTTTTTGGATATTTGAAATTTTCACAATAATTATGAAGTAATACAAGGATTTCTAAAATAAAAATAGGCATGTATAGTTACTTGTAATTATCAGCATATTGATTATTTGTTGGGTGAGTAATCAATGGTGAAATTTCAGCATAAAACAAATCAAGCATTGTGTTCATTTTGTCTCCCATTATCTTTGATCTCCTCATTCTTTTGTAGTTAAGTATGGCAACATGACTGGGTTTGGACTAATGAAATGGAAGGAAATGGGAGTGAAGGTATAATGTGCCACTTCGGACTTGTTACATCAAGGAGCAAGTAACTTGTAGCTTCTTTCTCTCTTCATTACAGATAGAATGCTGATTTCCCAGTGGTCTGCCTTCAACCAAGCAGACTCAGACAGTAACCTAAGAGGCACCAAAAAAAAGTTTGAAAAAGCCAGATGTTTTTGTGAGTGAGAAATAAACTTTCACATATTTAGCTGCTGGTTTATTATGTTTGTGTATTTGTTCCTGTAGTTATTTTTTAATATGAAATTAACTATGCTTTGAACAGATACCAATAATATTTTTACATATTGTTTTTATGTCATCTCTCCTGCTGTCAATATATAAGTTAATTTTAAAATCTTCATATAAAAAAGTAAATAAACTACTTGTGCCCAGAAAAGCAGTATTTTTTTTTTGTATTTGACATGTTGAAGCTGAAGAAAAATGGCTTTGATTATTCACATCATTGTTTCCCTCCTTTAGTGCAGTTCATTGACTTTTGGCATTTCAAAGATAAAAGTCTTCACAATCCAAATGTGTATTTTTTTTCCCGTTAGATTTTTAAAATAGCTTTTATCAGTGACAATAAATTTCAATGTCTATCTGTTGTAAAGGCCTATCAGGTGATGTCTCTCATGAGATTTCTTAGAAATCGTTTTTTGTTTCTTTTCTTGAAAAAAATATCACAATAGTTCTGCCCAGAGAATCCTTGCTCTTTGCAGGAAAGATTGTTTTAGCAGACATCAGCTCAGCTAGAAATGGAGACAAGTTTCACTACTAGAGAGACAGCAGTAGACTTGAAAACTGAACACATGTAGTGAAGTCCAGGCCCAGCAATTATGTCAGTGGTTTTTTTTGTTTGTTTGTTTTTCCTAAGTTAGAAGCAGGGAGGCAGTCAGATTCCTGCATGAGCCAAACAGGGATCCACCCAGCATGTCCACTAGGGGGCGATGCTCTGTTACAGGTGGAGCCTTTCTAGTGCCTAAGGTGGAGGCATGGAGCTGTCCTCAGCCTCTGGGCCAACTTTGCTCCATGGAGCCTTGGTTGCAGGAGGGAAAGAGAGAAATAGAGAGGAAGAATGGGGGAAAGGGTGGAGAAGCAGATGGGCACTTCTCTATGTGCCCTGACGGGGAATCAAACCCGGACTTCCACACAGTGGGCCTATGTTAGTGGATTTTATATCCCAACTCCTGTCTGGACTTCAGATCTCTGATGTACAGTAGAAGACGTTGAATTACTCAATGATCTCTAAGGTTTCTTCTAACTCTAAAATGTCCATGAGGTAGGTTCACTTAATAAAAGCCAGTGGATAAAAACCACTTGTACCTGCCCTGTGGTGGCGCAGTAGATAAAGTGTTGACCGGGAATGCTGAGATTGTCTGTTCAAAACTCCAGGCTTGCCAGGTCAAGGCATATATGGGAGTTGATGCTTCCTGTTCCTCCTCCTCTCTCTTTCCCTTCTTTAAAATGAATAAATAAAAATCTAAAGAAAACCCAAAAAACTAGACAATCAATACATTTAAAAAAAAACACTTATAATCATTTAATATCACACCTCTATTTATCTGTTTTTACATGGTTTCTTATAAAACTCACCCAAAAGTTCAGTTTTAAAGCATAAGGATTGTTAAGTTCTTTCCTCTTTGTTTCATTCATTCTCATACTGTCATCTTTTCTGATGAACATGCATTTTCAGAGAGCGGGGCATCATAAGACTTTAACAAATATTGATTCCAACTTTGTACCTTATACTTTATTACCAAGACATCGACTAGAGTCATTCTTTAAAAATATAAAGTTAGATCATGTTACTTACGTATTTAATACCCTCCATAGATGTTCCATTTAACTCAGAATAAAAGTGAATATATTGACAACTACGACCATAATGTGGTCTAAAAGGTCATAGAAAATCTACCAGCAGCTAGTGCTACTCTCTCATCCATTCTGCTCCTGTCCCACCCTGCTTGCACATTGTTACCCTGAGTCCCTCGTATTGTGTTCTCAGAAATCCACATGGCTAATTTTTCATTTTCTTCAAAGTTTTACTCAGTCTTCACCTGTTCTTAACTCATTTTAAATTTTAACTTCCTATTAGAGAAATGCAGATCAAAACTGCAATGAGATACCACCTCACACCTGTTAGATTAGCTATTATTAACAAGACAGGTAATAACAAAAGTTGGAGAGGCTGTGGAGAGAAAGGAACCCTCATACACTGTTGGTGGGAATGTAAAGTAGTACAACCATTATGGAAGAAAGTATGGTGGTTCCTCAAAAACTGAAAATAGAATTACCTTATGACCCAGCAATCCCTCTACTGGGTATATACCCTAAAAACTCAGAAACATTGATACATAAAGACACATGCAGCCCCATGTTCATTGCAGCATTGTTCACAGTGGCCAGGACATGGAAACAACCAAAAAGCCCGTCAATAGATGACTTGATAAAGAAGATGTGGCACATATACACTATGGAATACTACTCAGCCATAAGAAATGATGACATCGGATCATTTACAGCAAAATGGTGGGATCTTGATAACATTATACGAAGTGAAATAAGTAAATCAGAAAAAACTAAGAACTGCATTATTCCATACATAGGTGGGACATAAAAGTGAAACTAAGAGACATTGATAAGAGTGTGGTGGTTATGGGGGGAGGGGGGAGAGGGAGAGGGAAAGGGGGAGGGGGAGGGGCACAAAGAAAACTAGATAGAAGGTGACAGAGGACAATCTGACTTTGGGTGATGGGTATGCAACATAAGTGAATGACAAGATAACCTGGAGTTGTTATCTTTGAATATATGTATCCTGATTTATTGATGTCGCCCCATTAAAAATAAAATTATTAAAAAAATTTTAACTTCCCCTTAACTCATTTTTAATTTTAATATTCCCAGTGCTCCACATCTGTCTCTAGATCTTTTTTTTTAGACTTTATTTATTCATTGTACAGAATAGAGAGAGAGAGAGAGAGACAGAGAGAGACAGAGAGAGAGTGAGGGAGAGAGGAGTAACAGGAAGCATCAACTTCCATATATGCCTTCTTCAGGCAAGCCCAGTATTTCGAACCTATAACCTCCGAGTTCCAGGTTGACTCTTTATCCACTGTGCCACCACAGGTCAGGCGATCTTTTTTTCATAGCATGCATCACCTTTGAATGTATATACTTTTGGGGTTTTTTTTTATTGTCTGCAACCCCCAACAAAGGAAGGAAATTTTATCAGTGTAGTCCTCTGATGTATCACAAGTACTTAAAAGTGACTGGCACAAAACAAATGGTCAGTAAAATTTGTTGAACAAATTGAAAAATAAAATAAAATAAGTCATTGAACTAATTAACTTTTTTTCTCATTTATTATGACCAAAATATAGTCTTTATTTACATCCATTTAGTGTAACTGTGAATAACAGCAGTGAAAATAAAGCATTTATAAGTGCTATCACTGAATGATTGTGTCCCCCAACATTCATGTGTTGGAATCCTAACTCCCAATGCGAACGTATTAGGAGATGAGACCTTCTGAGTAGATTAGGTGATGAGAGTAGAGCCCTCATGAATGAAATTTGCGCCCTGTAAAGCCAGTAGCCACGGCCACCATCACAGCCACTGGCCCATGCAGGTTTGCATTGGATTCGGACAGACAGTAATCAAACAAAGGAGGCAAGAACGAATGGACCATTAGCTTTAATCCTAGTTTGCACCCAGCAGGCAAGAAATACACACAGTGGGAAAACACTTCCCTTTCCATTCAGGGCTCCCAAAGCCACTGACTCATCTTAGTTTCCTAGAATCAAGGGTTTCTACCTCACCAGCCTTATTCGCCTCTGTTCCCCATCTCCTTCTCTCTGCACAAACTCTGCACAAACTGGCTTCTCCTTCAGCACTCCACCACCTTGGCTGCCTCTCCTCTCCTCTATGTGGCCTTTCTCTGCTTTCCTTTCATGGTGTAGAAATCAAAACCTTTAATCCAATATACAATGAAGGAAGTCTCTGATACAAAGTCACTTATTTGAGGCATAAATGGGATTCTTCATAAGGGTGTACCACCCTACATCATGCAATCAGTCAAGGGTGTGGGGAAAGCTTAATCTTAAAACTAAGCCTTAGGCTATAATAACTTGGCTGGCTTACAGCCTGTCTCCCACACCCAATGAAAACTATAAGCGAGCAAACATATATATCATATTTAAAAACTTATTTGACTGACATTCCACCCCTTTTTCTCACTTCACAATCTAAAGCACAGGTATTCTTGCACAAGGAAATTAGGCACATTAAACAAATTACAACAACATGACAGATCATACAATTTCAACAATTACAAAGGTACATTTCACCAAACTCTGGGCACTTTGCCAAAAAGTGCAAAATGTCCTCGGATTTTTTTCTATCCATGGGAAAAGCTTCCTGGGGCAGGAAGAGGGCCTTCAGCAAAGCCACCCCCCACCCCCATCAGGGTATTTCACATTGTCCAAAATCTGTAAGACTGTCCAACAAAGGAGCCAATGCCCACTCCAGTGGGCAGGAATCAGTAGTCCAGGAATCAGTCCACACACACGGGGCCTCAGCCACCCCCCTCATCCCTGCCGTCCTGGCAGGTCTTACACTGTCCCAAAGAGGAGCACGTGGCAATGGCAGTCAGCATTTCCATCTCTGCTCCAGAGAGCATGATGGCATTCACCCTTATGTCTCAAAATCACAGACTTACCAGGGGGCATAGTAGGTACTCCTTGCTGCTGGGCTTTTGCCATCTGGAGACTGCGGATTGCAACTCCAGCCCAATTCTCCTCATCCTCCAAAGAAGAACTGAAAACATCATCTCCTCTGCCGGGCATGAGCTCCAGGCCACTGTGGCTTTCTGCTCCGTGGGTCTTGCAGCCCCAGCCCCAGCCCCAGCCTCCCACCACTACTGGTTCTTCACAATGTCCAGGGCAATCTGCAACTCATGAACCTGTGATTCTTTCTCCAGCAGCTGTTCCATTTCCAAGAGAATTTCTCGAACCTGGTCGGCCTCCTCTGGTGTTTGCTTCAGCTACAGGGTCGCATCTCTTTCTCCTATGTTTGCTCCAGCTCCTTCCACTGCTTGGTTTGCAGGTTCCAGGCAGCCTCTTCCACAGAGTTCTCGGTTTCCTCACACATGGCTGTAAAAGTCAGCCAGCCTACAGTCCCCAAAAGGACAGCCATGGGGAACCATAACAGCGGCTAGTCCTCTACTCCACCGCTCAAAGGTGGTGGCGGCTCCATACCGATCTGTATCGAATCTTGCTGACTACACCAAAAATAAAGCCAGTAGCCACAGCCACCATTATAGCCACCTGGCCCATGCAGGTCCACATTTGATTTGGACAGACGGTAATGAATGGAGCCAAGAACTGGTGAACCATTAGCTTTAATCCTAGTTTGCACCCAGCGGGCAAGAAATACACACACTGGGAAAACACTTCCCTTTCCATTCAGGGCTCCCAAAGCCACTGACTTATCCGAGTTTCCTAGAATCATGGGTTTCTATCTCACCAGCCTTATTCACCTTTGTTCCCCATCTCCATCTCTCTGCACAAACTGGCTTCTCCTTCAGCACTCCACCATCTTGGCTGCCTCTCCTCTCCTCTACGTGGCCTTTCTCTGCTCTCCTTTTATAGTGTAGAAATCAAAACCTTTAATCCAATATACAAAGAAGGAAGTCTCTGATACAAAGTCACTTATCTGAGGCATAATGGGATTCCTCATGAGAGTGTACCACCCACCCCACATCATGCAACAGTCAAGGGTATGGGGAAAAGCTTAGTCTTAAAACTAAGTCTTGCCTGACCTGTGGTGGCGCAGTGGATAAAGCGTCGACCTGGAAATGCTGAGGTTGCCGGTTTGAAACTCTGGGCTTGCCTGGTCAAGGCACATATGGGAGTTGATGCTTCCAGCTCCTCCCCACCTTCTCTCTCTGTCTCTCTCTCCCTCTCTGTCTCTCTCTCTCTCTCCCTTTCTCTCTCCTCTCTAAAATGAATAAATAAAATTAAAAAAAAATTTAATACTAAGCCTTAGGCTATAATGACTTGGCCAGTTTACAGCCTGTCTCCCACACCCTATGCAAACTATAAGCAAGCAAACATATATATTATATTTACAAACTTATTTGACCGACATGCCCTTGGAAAAGAGATGCCAGAGAGCTCCCTTGTTCCTTCCGCCATGGGAAGAAACAGGGAGAAAACGGTCCTCAATAAAGTAGAAATCAGGCCCTCATCAGACACCAAAGCTGCCAGCACCTTGATCTAGGTCTTCCCAAGGGTCCAAAACTATGAGAAACAGATTTCTATCGTTTATAAAGCAACCCAAGCTATGGTATTCTATTAGAGCAATGAGAGTGGGGCTAGACAAGAGGTGTTACCAGTATTTTTAAAAAGTATTTCTAATTCATCAACATAAACACTAGAATCAACTTATTCAATCAAAATACTTTTTAAAAATATGAATTTTCTTGTGGAATACATTGTTTGACACTGAAGACAACAAAAGAACGACATGCTTCCCACCCTCAGGGATTTCTAAACCTCCGGATAACACAGATCAGTCAACAGATACCATGAAAGTGGACAGAAGTAGGAATAAACAAAGGTGAGGAAAGGCTGAATATTTTCTGAGCAAGCCTTTTGATTCTGAGTTGCAATGCTGATACTGTGAAGTGGGTTCTTTTAAAAATAACCTGTTGACAGTAAATACTTTAATCTCAAGAGAGTGTGGGGGCAGAAAAGCAGTTTAGAGGAGAGGAATTTTAAAATTAGAGCCCACTGCAACTTTCACAATTTCTGTATTTGTAAGAATAACTCTTGTTCAGAAGTAAAAACATCCCTGAATTATAAGAAACATTTATTTCTCTAGTGTCATAGATTGCTGATATTATATACTCCCATTTACCTTCTCCTGTTAATGACTTTCTAGTTACTTGCCACATTTACCATTTTCATGTAAATGGCATTTTTAAAGGTCCTGCTATTTTGCCTTTTAGAACTTTTATTTCTTTGTTTTCCCAAATCAGTTAGAGCTAACTATCTAAAAGCTTTTATCAAAGGCAAACTCTTTCACTGAATTATCTCAAGGATTTCAAGTACTTTATTCACTGTTATTTTATAAGGTATCTGTGCTGCCTTTACTGTTATAATGCATACTATTACGACTTCCAGATTATGCTAATAGAGACACTCTCAAAAGTCTAACATTCACAAAGCACACCGTTGCTCAACCCCACACAAGCCTGGCATTTTCCCATGGCAATACATCCAACCACATTACTTCCATTATTGACAATTTACACTCACTGACTACCAGTCAGTACATCGACTGTAAAATTTGGCTCAGCGTTTCTCATTAGCTCTATGGAACTTTCCTTTCATTCCTATCAGAACTGGCCTCCATTTATATGTGCCCTCAGTCCTCACTTTTCTAGTAGTAAATTTCAAATTCATCAACCCCCTTGTCAGGTCTGTCATCCATGGGCAACAGAGCATTCACCTGCTATGCCCCCGAGGTGTGGAATTCCCTGAACGGAACACTGCTCTCTGAGTCCTATGAGCTTTCTAATGCCCTCTCTGAGTCTCTTATTAAAATTTGCTTTCAATATTTGATCTTCCATTGACACATGCTGTAGGCTTGACTGTTACCATATACAATATATATACCCTCACAGAGATAGAGAGAGAGAGAGAGGGAGAGAGAGGGAGAGAGATTATTTTTATTTTCCTCACCACTTGTGAAAAGGAGTGACATGTTCTCTGCTTTTTTGTTGGTGCTTTATGTTTTCTCATTCTTTCCCCTTTCCTTTTCATTACTAGCAGAACAATCAGCCAATAGACTTTACTCACTAAGCAGGGTTTAGAGTGACAGATTTTATGTGTAATGGGATTATAACTAAACTGACCATGGTATCATTAATTTCTGCTCCCCCAAGAGATGGGTCTAGCGTTGTTTGGAGATGACATGGATTTAGAACAGCCCAGTCCTGGCAGCCAGCTTCCTCCATCACCCAGCCTGCATAGCAGTTATCTTTTCTATTTTCATTTTAATTAAAAAAATATTCTGGCTTACTTACTCTTTTGTTAGAAGAAAACAGAAAGACACTTGGAAGTTGTACCGAAGACATATGATTTTTGTATTGTTATGCTGATATAAACAAAAACGTTGAACTCCCGGACATTGATAGTCCTATTTCAAAGTAGTCTGTTCCCAGGATCTGCCAAAATAATAAAAAATAAAAAAATAAAATAAAATAAATAAGTTATTTATTTTTGCATTCTCCTTGACACATAGCTCAGCAGGATGCACACAGTAGGTGTTTCAAAAACTGTTTGGAGAACATTGAATTCATTTTATCTCCGTTCTTTAATTCTTATTTCCATTCCCCTTTGAAAATGATCCGGCTTTCTCCATGTTTCACTACTCATTAGAGTACACAGTTTTTCTGACACCCTGTCTCTCGTCTACAGCTGTTGATCAGCCTATTGATTAGGACCCGGAGGCTCGCTGACAGCCCGGAAAGGGCATTATATTCTGGCACAATTTCCCTCTAAGTGCTTAATGTTCTTTAAAGCTCTATTCAATTAGATGGCACAAGCTATTACACACAAGTGCCCCACCACAGAAAATTACAAGCTCATATCTGAGCAATACAGAGAATGGAAGGCAAAGAGTAAGTTAATAGGACATTGTCTGTATGTTTGGTAAATCCTGTGGAGTTTAGGGCTCAAGGTTAATATCAGAGTGCCAGGCTGTGGAATTTAAACAGCAGGTAGATTTCAATAGCACAGAATATGAGAAAGAACACAGTACCGCTTGATATATTAGTCCGTTATTTGAAATGGCTACCGTGTACAATTCAGCATTTCCTCTGACACATTTTGAAGATAATTTAGGCCATTGAAAATAATGGCAAAGTTAAAAGTTTTTTGTTTTTTTTTTAAGGTTAAGGCAACATGACTAAAGTAGGTCACCTGATTGAATTTCAGTAACTGGTAGAGTTTTGATAGTTCTGATGTATTTACAGATAGAAAGAAAAAGAAAGCAGTTCTCTCTCTCTCTCTCTCTTTGGTGGGAAGGTAGATAAAATTTACATTGTAGGATATAAAACAACGTATGGACATTATCAGTTATTATTATTATTATAGGAGGACATTGCATTTTACATAAGAACAAAACCGTAGCATTTTCACTCAAAAGCACGTGGCCAGGGAAAGGAGGGCTGGTCCCGACCCCTCTTCAGACCGTGCCCAATGCCTTTGTGTCGTGCAGAATGTACCACAGTCCCTAACCACCTGAGAATGCTCTGACCATGAATATGAAAACAGGAGCAGACTAGAGAGTCAGTTTCAACGTCTATTCTGGGCATCTTTGAAGTTCATAACTATGTTGCAACCTTTTACTTCCATAACAATGGCTAATATTTGGAGCAAACACAATCAATTCCCAGCATGGTGCTAAAGATTTGCTTGATCTCACACAATTTTTAAACTAATTTTATGAAGTAGGTACGTTTATTTTCTCTATTTTATAAGAAGAAAGCTCAAAATGAGACCTTAGTTCCAGTGCTGGAGAAAGGATTGGAATCCTGACAATAATGATCTAGCAGGTTTGCCCGTGGTAGAAACTACCAGCTTAAAGCATATTCCAGTGTTTGCTTCTTTCTTAAACAACGACACATTGTTTCAAAAACACTTAGAATCAATGAACCCAAAAAAGAAAAGTAAAATCATCCATCATTTCATTACAATGAAAACTACTACAAATTTTTGCAGGGTATATTTGCCAGGATTATTGTATTGGATAATTTATAATTTTGTAACCAACGTTTTCAATCAACAAGTACTCATTTAAATGACCCTCCTAGGACATATCACTAGATGTATATTTGTATCTCATATGTACCATAGTTGACCCAATAAATCTCATGTTAGTCATACTATTTCCGATTTTATTTCTTTGCTGTCACTTAAACATTTCAAGAGCATCTTTATTATTAAATACATTAAATCTTGGCCTGACCTGTGGTGGCGCAGTGGGATAAAGCATAGACCTGGAACACTGAGGTTGCCTGGAAACCTTGGGCTTGCAGGGTCAATGCACATATGAGAGTTGATGCTTCCTGCTACTCCCCCTTCTCTCTCTCTCTCTCTCCCCTCTCTCTAAAAAAAAAAAAAAAATTCAATAAATAAATATATTAAATCTTGCTTAGAATCATGCTTAATTATTCCCCTAATATTTTAAATAACTTTTTACAACTTGCTAAATTGCCCACTAGACAGTTATAATAATTTAGACTCACTGGCAATCTGTAATGATATTCATATATCTCCATATTAATCAACAGTGTCATTTTCAAACAACAGAAAAAGCTTCCATATTGATAAGATAAAAGTAGTTTTAATATTTTAATTTTACTTCTTCTATAAGTAATATAGAACATTTTTAATATTTACTGGTATTTTATATTTTGTAAACAGAGTGCCAACATTTGGCCCATTTATCAAGATATAGCATCATTTCATATTCAATAATGTCATTACTTTTTTATGTACATTAAACCTATTTTTCCCATTTCATCATTTGTCCTTAATTTTGGTTGAGATGTTTTATCATGTGTGAATTTTTATATTTTATGCTTAACTATCTCTCAATTCATTTTTTTATAGTTATAGAGCTTTGTTTTTCATCCTAAGAAGGCACTGCTATAAAAACATTAGATATTCATTCCTTTTCTAAGGCTTTATAGTTTTATTTCATATATTTAAATTATTAGTCCATATGAAAATTATTTTGCATGGTATGAAACAGATATTTAATTTCAACCACAAATTATGAATCATTAAACTCACACTGTTCATTGAAATACCTATCCTTTGCCCACTATTAATGACACAATATAAATATAAATATTATATGAATGATGTTATATATATTAGGTCTGATTTTATTTTTCTGGTTTCTCTTCAATCAGCTACATAGATCATTTTTAATGATTACCAGAAAAGCCACCTCATATTGATTCTCTTTAAAAATATTCTTGGACCTGCCTTATTTTAAATAAATTAGAAATTATTATGAAAATTTTTTAAAAGATAAAAAATATTGAAAATAAGAAACTCACTGATATTCATCTTGTAGAATCTAAAAGGTAACTTTAATATTTTAATTAAAAAATATTTGATTAACATTTAAAAAAATCAAAACAGATGATAACCAGTTCCATTATTTGCATGGTCATATTGAAAGCACTTTTCAAAGTGCTTAGAATGATCATATAATGTGAAAATTATTCTGGGGAGATGGTTTGGAATTACCCATGAAAGGATATAGGAAATACCTTAAAGGTTTTACTGAGGCATTGTGCTATTGCTACCTCTAATAAAAGGTAGACTATAGGCAGCATTTAATAGAAAAACTAGACAAATGAAATCAGACTCACCTTGAGGAAAATCAATTGACCAAGGAACTCAAAGTTTTTGCCCCTTTTTAAAATTGAAAGATTTTAATTGAAATCTTATAACATATTTTGGGTTTTGTTTTTTTTAAATATAAGATGAGAAAAAAAGTAGGTTTACAATTGTGAGCACAGAAAACACAATTTAGTGTGTGTGTGTGTATGTGTGTGTGTGTTTGTGTGTGTGAGAGAGAGAGAAAAAGAGAGAGTGAAAGAGAAACAGACAGGAAGGGAGAGAGAGGAGAAGCATCAAGTTGTTGTTGTGGCACTTTAGTTGTTCATTGATTGTTTTCTCATACGTGTCTTGACCAAGAAGCTCCAGCTGAGCCAGTGACCCCGTGTTCAAGCTAGCAACATTGGGCTCAAGTCAGTGACCTTTGGTTTCAAGCCAGTGATCTTTGGGATCAAGCCAGAGACCATGGAATCTTGAATCTATGCTCAAGCCGGCAACCCCGGCAACCCTGTGCTCAAGCCAGTGAGCCTGCGCTCAAGCTAGCAACCTCAGGGTTTCCAACCTGGGTCCTCAGCATCCCAGGCCAATGCTTTAACCACTGAGCCACCGCCCATTCAGGCAACACAGTTTATTCTTGTATAATTATTTATTATTGCATTATTTTACATACAAAGAACTGAAAACCTACTATTGCCTTACCTTGTGTATAAAATGTTCATAATAGAAGCATCTGGTCAAGTGATTGACTTGACCACACCAAATAGCAAACAGCTTCCAAGGACTTTCACTCTGTGGTGTGATGAATACACTTATCCTTGGGACCTCCCGGAAAATGCAGCATCATTGTGACATAGTGAATGGCATTTGTTCATTAGAAATGATTAGTTTCTTTAATTATCCATCTCAGCAGTGGAAAGGATTTTAGAACGCTTTACCAGGGTTAGACACCAGAGTTGTTCCCGGGAAAAGACAAGAGAATGTTCACCTTTCAAGGGTATTCTTGTTTTGCAGCCACTTGAGAAACATAATACCTACTAACCCCGAAGTTTTTCCTGCCTGCTAAGGCTGTGAGACAGACATACTGGTCAGCCCGTTTAGATTTCACAAGACAAGTCTGGAGTAAATAAGCCATTCCATTTAGCTTTGAAAAAAAAAATCAATTGGAAATGACAGAGTGGTTGATGAATAGGGATTATTTTGAAATGTGCTGCAGAAATTGGTCGTGGTACAAACTGTTTAAAAGGACATTCTTCCTTCTTCTTTTTAGAATGGAGAAGATGGTGTGATTTTCCCATAACCATTTGATTGTTTTCCTTCTGGTATGGGGCTGGAATTTCCACACCCATGTAAGCCACAGCATGAAAGAAAAAATCCACTTGTCCCCAGGAAAAATGGTCCATTCTTTACTCTTTTCCACAGGAAAGGGAACTGTGGTTCCATCACTGACTTAGGAAGCTGCCATTCAAAGCGTAGCAAGTTTATGTCAGAGGAAGCTTTTCTTCTTCCTTTCCGTCCCTAAGGAGAGATTTTCATTTCACTGATCACTTCAAGGACCAAAGTACCAAATTCACCAATGCTCCCAAACCTGGCCAACTGTACACATATTTTTAATCTTCAGGGTTAGAAAGATGATAATTAAACTAGCAATAATATATTTTTAAAATTTATATAATATTGCTATTTGTTAACCCTCATTCTTAAAAATTAAACATTATATATATATCAACACAATTCCTATAAAACCTTATAAGGCAAATACTAATTTTATTTCTATTTTCAAAGAAATTGGAAAAAGGGTTAGGCAACTGGCCCAAGGTTATAAAGAGAGTGCAAAGTACAAATACATAGAATTCTCATACTTATTGGAATATAGGATATTGTTATTTTGTAGGGAACAGAGAAGGCTTCTGAAATATCTCGGCTATCTCAATAATGCTTTACAAAGAACATATGTTATGATTATACCTATACAGAGACATAGAAATGTATTGAGACAAAGTAGATGAGTTGTCATGGAGAGCTGGGGACAAAATAGGCAGTGACTATAAATGCGTACAGGTTTCTTTCTAAGGTGATAGAAATATTATAAAATTAGATTGTGATAATGATTGTACAACTTTGGGAATATACAAACATGTATTGACCTGTTCACTTAAATGTACAAGAACTGTACACCCAACAGGTAAATGTTAGAGTATGTATGTTATATCAAAATAAAGCTTTAAGAAATGTTAAACTAGATGTTTCAGCCCAACAACTCTATAAGAGAAGGTAGCATAATAGTTTTTCCCCAATCATAATGGTGATGTTCCCAAAGAGTTTCATTATAGATGAAATCAAGTGGGACAATTTTACAGTTGAAGTAAGGCAAGTTACAGGGAAGAAAGTATGACTCAAATCGAAGGATGCCCTTATTACTAATTTACATTCTCTGGATTAATTAAACCATTAGGAAATCTGTCACAAAGAAAGAGTGTGGTGCATGTTTGCGTGAAAGAGACTGTCAATACCATTTTATGCAGCCTGTTTTAAGAAGCAGTAATAATAGATATTTTATCTCTCCCTAGAGCAATATGTAGTTAGAAATACTCTTCTCCCAATTTTACACAAAACGTGTAGCTGTTTTTTGTGTTGTTTTAGACAGTGTGCAAATCAAAAGCTGTCTTTTCTGTGTTGTGGTCTTTTCTCTAACTGTTTTTGCTTAAGTGGCCAGTTAGTGATTTGTAATTCTAGAAGTTTTTTTTTTAATTAAGTGAGAGGCTGGACAGGGATGCAAAGACAGACCCTTGCATGTGCCCGACCAGGATCCACCCGGAAAGTCCGCCAGGGCAATTCTCTGCCCACCTGAGGCTGCTGCTCCATTGCTCCTCAATTAAGTTATTTTAGTCCCTGAGGTAAGGCCATGGAGACATCCTCAGTGCCCAGGGCCAACTTGCTTGAACTATTTGAGCCATGACTGCAGGAGGGCAAGAGACAGAGAAATAGAAATGGGTGGGGGGAGGGGTGGGGAACAGAACCCAGGACATCCCCAGGTCAGGTGACACTCTACCACCGAGACAACAGGCCAGGGCCTGTTCCAGAAGTTTAAGAATGTAGACCGTATGACCAATATAATTATTAAAAGGAAACATAACAATCTTTTTAAAAGAAGTTTCTTTATGTTTTTTATAGTCGTGAACGTTTCCATTTTAACATCTGCCCACCAGCAGCACGATTTCGAGGATGTGAAGTATTTTATGTCATTCTTCATCTTACATTTCCAGATGAACCACATCCCTGTTTTTCTGATGCATGCATGTCACCAGTACTTCCTTTTTTATTGGTAATTTGCCTCTTAAAGAACTGAAATCAATGTTATCTCTTCTAGGAAGATTTTTATTTTAATCTCTGGTTAATTTAATTATCTTTTACTGGAGAGAAACCCAAGGCTAAGTGCCTCTCCAGAAAATTTGTTTTGTTTTGTGTTTTATTAATTTTAATAGGGTGACATTGATAAATCATGGTACGTATGTTCAGAGAAAACATCTCCAGATTATTTTGACATTTGATTATGTCAAAAATTTAACAATACATATTTTAAAATATAATATATTTTGCCAACTCCTACATACCATTGGTATGTTCTTTAATGATTAGCTTACCCGCAGTTAGATCCATATCTATGGCTTCTAAGATGAGAAATGATCTTATGTTAATATGGTTTTACCAGGATTTTTGCAAATTGCTTCAGTAAATCATACTAGGATTAAAACTTTTTCCTCTTATCTTATAACTACATTAGTCCTGTCAGATGGAATTGCAAAAAAGATACTACAGGAGTTTCAAAAGATTGAAGGTGCCTAACCAGACAGTGGCACAGGGGATAGAGCATCGGACTGGGACGCGGAGGACCCAGGTTCAAAACCCCGATGTTGCCAGCTTGAGCGCAGGCTCATTTGATTTGAGCAAGGCTCACTAGCTTGAGCCTAAGGTCGCTGGATTGAGCAAGGGGTCACTCGGTCTGCTGGAGGCCCCTCCCCCCCAGTCAAGGCACATATGAGAAAACAATCGATGAACAACTAAGGTGCCACAACGAAAAATTGATGCTTCTCATCTCTGTCTTTCTTTTTTTATCACAAAAAAAAATGTTTGAAGGTGAGGAACATAGCAGATATTCCAATGCAAATCACTAACATTTACACAGACATAGAGGCAAGTAACTGAAACTTTATCTCGAGGGCATAAGTCAGGGATCTATAAAATCTCCAGTTGACTTCATCTACCACTAATGGGTTTTGGTATTTCAGATAAATTAGTGATTCTTGCTGTGCCTCAGTTTCCTCATCTAGTAAAATGGAAGTAAAAAGAGTACCTATGCCAAAAGATATTTGTGAACATTAGAGGGGCAAGTAGATATAGCGCACTATATTTGTTAGCTGTTACTATCCTGTAGTTGATTGACTCCCAACACAGGAAGTGAGACATACATCTTAATCATGGGGCAAGGTTTAAACTCATTTCACTACCCCTTTTCCTACTCCCAAGCATTATAATGTGTTGGTGGGGAGTCTCAAAGATTTTTAAGCAAGGCAGTAACATTATAGAGATTTTCAAAAATCTCTCCAGAGGCATTATGAAGGAAGAAAAGAAGGAGATAATTCAGGAAGTTTATTGCAGACATTCAGACAATATTCTGAGGAAAGCTGTAGTTACAAGAATAAAAAGAATAGAGAATGAAAAATAAATATATTTATCAAAGTAAAAATGGACCTGGTAAGTGCCACCTGGTAAGTGTAGGGCCACACTCCTATTTTTATATTAGGGATCAGAATGCATGGAGCTGTCATTGTCCAGGAGGGAGTTAGAGATGAAGGATAATATATAGAAACTGTCTTCCTTATAATTAGTAAAGTAGAAACATGTACTCAGAAATACGCCTATTAAGAGTAGCTGTAAAGCAGACTCAACAAGAGAAAACATTACTTTTGTCACCCTAAAAAACAATAAAGTTTGCATCTTTTCTTTCCGGCACCTGTTGGAAATCTACCAGTTACTCCTCTTCTCCAAGATTCCAGAGGTATCTGGCTCTGTACCTCTCATCAATGTCAAAATCCTAGCATCTGTAATTCTAATAGCAATTTCCTATGGATGCCGACACAAAGTGTTTTAGTGATGCCTCTACAAAGTAATGGTTCTGAGTAAATATTCTCAGTTGCTGTTTAAAACTGAAATTCAGAAGACAACTCATGTTGGGGATGACACTGGAAATGTGTAGTCAACATGCAGGCTAAGACTTACTTTGCCCATGACAGCAGGCTTTGATGAAGGCGTTATCTTGCACACAACAAATAATCAGTCTTCTAGTAGAAGAATAGTCTTTACGGAATGAGAGCAGAATCATAAGTAAGTCCAGCAAAGACATGAGAGAAAGAGGTCACTGCAGGACTTGAGGTTGGGGAAAAGAATCAAGAAACAATGTATTTTCACAAGTCACGTGTCATCACACAATGTACAAGATCAATTCATATGGCAGGGTAGCAAGATTTGAAATCTGAAGAAGTCCAGCAAGGGCACTGTTACCTAGAAATTGTACATGTTTCTTGGAGGAAATTGATGTAATATGGCACATCGATGGGAGAAACAACAAGTTTTTTTATTTTAATGATAGAACTGAATTCTGAAATTAAGCACAGCGGGAAGGAAATAGATCTAGCACAGATGTCAAAAGTTATCATTGGCTTTTGAGATCAAACATTTTTTTCCTTAAGTCCAGGCCGGTGGCCTATATAGGGCATTGATGATGAGCAGGAATAAAACAAACATTACAAATATGGTGTCTTCCTGAGGAAAATATAAAATAATTTAGTGATATTCAATGATTCTTTTATTGTAGCAAATCTTTCATCATCTAATAGAAGAAACAGAGATACCATATACTCCAATGACATAGATCACTGGTTAACAAGGAGAATATAAAAAATAAGTAGTTACAATAAGCACCAGCTAAAACAAAACAAATAAATAAACGGAGATGTTAGCCATTAGCCAGCATCCAACATCAGGCAAAATTTGGATAGCCAACAGTATAGTCATGGTTTTCTATAATTCTTGTTCATCATACAATTTTAATACTCTTCCTTTGGATATATAACTTGTTTTTCTAAAAATAGCTTTTCCTTTCCCATTTTTCAGCATTCCATATAACAAGGGTTAGAACAATTTTATAACTGATTTTTCAACCGATTTCTTATGGCGTTCTTTGCTTACCTTAGTTACTGCAAACTCATATTCATCACAGAATGGCAAATATTCTGTCATTGTTATTGTTTCAAAAGAGGAAACCATCAAAGCTGAAGTTCTATCTTTTAATCAAAATGATATTCAGTCACAGAAAATCTATGCATCATTTCCCTTTTTTAACAAACAAAATTGAGTTCTGACTACTAGTGAAAACATTTACTTATGAGGTATACTTCAAAACACACCAAAAGGCCTTTCATCCCAAATCTTCCTAATCTCTACTGATCCATTTTACAATAAGTTGTTGTAAACTTTCAGTCCTTAAAGGGACTTTTCCTTTAAATGCAATCTGTTAAATATAAATAACCTTGGGAAAGGCAGTGTACTTAAGCAGTTATTTTTCATACTTTCTGCATGTCACTGAAGTTACTCTTTCAAATAAATGGTATAGAGAAACTCAATGTATAAATAAGGTAGAGCAAATGGAATTGAACCTTGTTCATACTTCTTTCCTTGCTTCTCAGCCGAAATCCACATGACCTCTGCCGTACCTCTATGAAATCTCAATGATTCCTGAGAGCAAATTTGAAAACTATTAAGTCAGAAAGATAGACAGGAACAAGGGCACTAATGAAGAGATGGGTTAATTTGTGTAGTTATATATGCACGTGATCCCATCCTAACTGACTTCATTCAGCAATGACTAGAGCTTCTTTATGTTCCAGATATTATAGCCAGTAAGGAGTATGCAATGATCAAAGGCATATTTTCGGTTTTCAGGAACTCTACAGCCTCTTGAGACAATAATGCCAGTGATTACAAATGAGTGTTAAGAATTAAGTCTTATAGACTCCCACTTCAATCAAGATAGAGTTACAAGGATCAGATTTAGCTTACCAAGAAAGAAAATGTAGATAAAACATGAAAAATTAGTTCTCAAGACTCTGGATATGAGGCAGTTAAGAAGTGCGTCTTGATAGAACTGAAAGTAAAAGATGAGCTTCAGCTTATTGCCTGGCAAGAATTTCATAGGTGTAAGACAAGAGATGGGTAACCTAAGAAGGGCCTAGGGGGGTGTATATGAAGGTGTTGAGGAGTAAGGGGAGGCCAAATTGGCTAAAGTTTACAGGACAGAATATTTCAGAAAAGGATGCTACCCAGAAAAAGAGCTCTGGAGATCTGCAGAAGCTCAAAGATTGCCTTCTAGTTAAATGAGTATCGATGCACGTGAAGAAGCTACCAAAGGCCAAAAAGGAACCACCTAAAATGGTTAGAAGAGGCTACAACCAAACTTCAAACGGGACCAGGAAGAGTACCACCAGCCAGAGTAAAACCTACCATATTTCATGGGTCATCAGGATGACATCTCAGAAGAGTTTTGCTCCAGCAATGGAGACCAAATGCCACTCTGGTTTCGGCAAACAAAGGCTCAGATCAAGAACTGCAGAGGTTAAGCAATAACACTAGTAAATTAAACCATTCGAGAACAAACCTCAAAAATATTTTTAAGACATATATTTAACACCCCCAAAATTTAAAACTGACAATATCTGACACTTATTCACAGTTTACCAAGCATACAAATAAGCAGTAAATACAATGCATGATGAGAAGAACCAATAAATTGAAGCTGACCTAGAAATGACATAGATGATGAAATGATTAATCAAGATCATGAAAACAGTGTAATTATAATTTATATGATTTTCAAGTATCTATATTTTACTGTATGTACCTCAATAAAGCTCTTTAAAAATTCCAAATGTGTCAAAAATTTGAATACTAAATATAAAACTAAAGAAGAAATTGTAAAACAAAAAATCAAAAGCAAGAATTACATGATATGGAGGTAAATTTAGAGTATGATGCAACTACATAGAGGTGACATGTACCCATTCTTGTGGGTTCATAGAAATCTGTTTTAGCCAGGCCAACTATGGCAGTCCAGACTGAAAAGCTCAGATAGTAGAAGCCCTATTGAATTAATAGAGCAAAGTGAGCCACAATATGACAAAGAAACGTCAGCGATCAAAAACTTAAGTATTATCCTGCCCATCATGTTCTCTGACATTGTGAACCTTGATTTCTAGGACACAGAGTTGCCAATGTAGCAAAAAGATAATCTTGGATGATTTGATAAAACACAACTAAACACAATAGAAAAGAGAGGATGTGCATGCAGTGTTCAGACACAAACTCTACTGGAAAAAAACTATTTGGCCCCACTATCACCTTTGCTTTTTGCACAATTTTTACACCCGACATCTTTTGAAGAGGAAAACGGATGGGGGAGGGAGAAAGAAAAGTCCCTGAACCCAGGGTGAGCTCTCCAATGGAGCTGGGATACTAAAAAGTACTCCCTAGGTCTAGTGCACAGAAATACAGCAGAGTCTCCTGTTTGGTGTTTGTCAGTCTTCTGTGGAATAAGAAGCTAGGAACTAATAAGTAAACAAAGACTGGAGAGATTAAATACTACCAAAAGGTTTCTAATGTTGTATACCTATCAGTTAAAAAGTGATCACGCTCCCAAATATCCATTTAATTTTTAATAAATTACATAAATGCAACACTGTCAGACTCCATTATATAACTGACCCTTGAGCAGTGTAGGGGTTAGGTAGGGACACCAACTCCCCACACAGTAAAAAATCTGATGATAACTTCGGACTTATCCAACATTTATCTCCTAATCATAGCATACTGTTGCCTAGACAGCAAAGTAATAAACAGTCATGAACACATACTTTATGTTATAGGTATTGTGTACTGTATTCTTACAATAAAGTAAGCTAAAGAAAAGAAAACATTATTTAAATATCATCAGAGAAAGCACCTTTACAATATTTATTGAAAATAATCCACGTGTCAGTGGGCCTGTGCATTTCAAATGTGTACTTTGCAAGGGCCAACTGTATTATTATAGAACAAATATAAAGATGTTAATGAACAATGATAAAATATATTTTAAAATGTGTAAAGTAAATGAAACTGTAGAGCAATATAAGTTCAAATCTTTTCCCCTGGTGCCAACCCCTCTGTGGCAAACACACCTCACTTTGGACAGTTTTGCTCTAGGTTAGTTTGTGTCAAAGTGATATCACCTGAGCAAGTCGTAAATCCTAGAGGGTTTCGTATATTGCTTATTTTAAAATGCTTATTTAGACCTCACCCTTGAACTTCAGAAAGAATGTTTTCTCCTTGCCTTTAAAACAGAAACCATTTCCAATTAATGCATTTTTTGTTAATAAATAAATAAGTTGGATGGTAAGGGGAGGAGAATAATCTTTTTATTTAAGATTCCAAAGCAGCTTGGACTCTCCTTTACAAGCTATAATGGCAACAACAACAACAACCACAAAAGCTCCATGGGAATATAGATGATCAGGTGACAACGTACTTTCTTAGAGAAAATTAATTGGCTCTTCAAAACGTCAAATTTGGATTATTAGGAAACGAGTAGAAGCAGGTGGACTTTATCTAATGCAAAGCCCATGTAAAATACATGATGGCAGTTACCAAGTCACAATAAGTTTCACTGTTACTGCCCCACAAATCCTTGTACATTCACAAACAGCCTTTGCTAACTCTTCAGAAGGGCAAATATTTACAAAGCAAGGCTTATGCACACTAGAAACTAATTACCAATGTTTGTTTCTAGCCAATTCTTACAAATTAAAATTCTAGCTCTGCCACAAGAGAGTCTTTTAAAATAAGCTGTATTATCAATATTTATATGTGATTAATCATTAGAACTGATAGTTCATACTTAAGCCGTGGCCCATCTAACTGTTCTTCCATTGCACAAACTGAATATTCTTTATAAGACATTCTAGCAAAATAGCCACAGATGTCCTTAACTCTACAAATATTCATGATCTTAATAAATTAGCCTGTATTTTACATGTGCTAAGAACATAAAATATGGATTCTTTTATGTAGTCTATATCACCTTGACATTTTTATTAATTGTAACCCCAGTAATAACCACTTTTTTTTTAAGTAAGAGGAGAGGAGATAGTGAGAGACTCATACATGTGCCCCCATCGGGATCCACTAGCAACCCTTTATCTGGTGCCAGTGCTCAAATCAACTAAGCTACTTTTAGCACCTGAGGTTGATGCACTTGGACCAACTGAGCTATCCTCAGCACCCAGGTGATGCTCAACCAGTTGAACCACTAGTTGCAAGAGGGGAAGAGGGAGAGAAAGGAAAGAGAAGCAGATGGTCGATTCTCCTGTGTGCCCTGCCCAGGAATTGAACCCAGGATGTTCATACTCCAGGCCAACATTCTATCCAGTGAGCCAACTGTAGGGTCAGTAATTACCACTTTATAGAGTAATGTATGATTGAAAACTTTCTGTTTTCATTACATGTGCTTGGCCATATAGTTGAAGGTAAATTCCATGGCAATATAGTTGGAGATAACTCCACACTCTCTGTTGAAATGGAGTTTTCAGCAGAAGTAAGGAGAAATAAAGGAAGAGAAGAATGTAGGAGAAAGTACACATATAATGAATTGCCTATTTAATTTAGTATTATGTGCCCTGGTTTGCATTTTAGAAAGAAAAACAGAACTTACTGATTGCCATTTGTGTTTAGTATAAACTAGCTTATATATTCAAATCGATGTTGAAAACAGTAAATGGTGAGCTGAAAAATAACAATGTGGGAGGGGAAGATTGGGTCCGAAGCTTTGCCAAGTTCATGAAGACGCTCTCCAGGCATGTTCAAAATCTTTATTTTTTTAATTTCAAGCCAGTGTTTATCTACTTCTGCCTTTTTACCCACATAGAGTCAAATAAATTTGAGGTTTTAATGCACTTCCTTTTATAACTTTCCATCATATCAATGTCCATTTAATTTTTAAATATTTCCTCTGGCTTTAAGAAATTAATTAGAACCAGTTTGTGATTCTAAGGATATATCTGTATATCTGTAAAAAGAATAAAATCTAAAGAATATATTTCAACCTTCAGGAAAAAAACAGGCTGAATTCTGCAGTAAAGTTTGTTCAACATAAAGAAGACAGAGCTATTTTAAAAGTTTAATGCCGACCACTGGAGAAAAGGTGCTTATTGCCAAGTCCTTCACAGCTCACTATAAATGTGAACAGCAAAGTGTTATCCACTTTAAAATCGATCAAGGTGATGCAATGCTTAAAATGCAATTGATTCTGGCTAATTTGCAAGTAGAAAGGTTTAGAACTTGAATAATTTCTTTCCCACTTGAGCTGGTTCAACAACCCAGTCAATGAGTTGCCTAATTATTAGTCTTGCTTATTTATTTATTTACTTTAAATAATTCCCGAGTAAGACAACTTTTGATTTATTTTCAACTGTCTGTGGGTAAATAAAAGAATCCACTAACCAAAAAAAAAAATAAAAATTTTAAAGCCACCAGTCTGGGTAAGAACAAGAGGAAGAAAACTTCAAATGCAAGCCCTATAATTTTCAAGCTGTGTTTGGAATTTTAAAAAAGTCAAAACAATTAAGAGACTCCATCTCACACTCCCGGTAGTGATAAGCTTGGAAAACAAGGGGAAGAAATAGGAAGAAAATCACTGTGGATTTCATTAGAGACAGATTAGAATGATGTTAAATTACTCTTTGTCTGCCTCCTCTGTACGGGCAGCAGAGAGAGTTTACCACCTTTCTGAGGAAGCGGTATGTCTCTTCTGTGTCCCTTTAAGGAGCATTCATAATCTCTTTAGAAGGCTTTTATAAGCACCATGTTGTATCTGAACGATATGATAAGGAGCCTGCTTGCCTTAAGTTCTTGGGTCTCTTGCCTACATTTTCCCAGAATGACTCCTGCAATAGGGGAGGCAGGCTCATTCTAAAATCGGAAGAAACCTAATCCACCAGGATCAACACGCCCAGGTGCTCAGCCAAAGTGTATTGACATCTTACATAGGCATGCCATGTTCGCAGATGACAGAAATATACAAAGAAGTAGACAAAATTATATGCATACACGTTTACTGATAAAGAGAGACATTTACAGATTTTAATGTCTGTGTTGTTAGGAGAATAAGAATTGAGTAACAATTTTACAGCAAAATAAGTGGTCCAAATATCTGCTCTTTTCAGAAATACCTAATTAACTGGGTACCTTTTTTTTTTTTTTTTTTTTTTTTTTTTTTTTCTGAAGCTGGAAACGGGGAGAGACAGTCAGACACACTCCCGCATGCGCCCGACCGGGATCCACCCGGCACGCCCACCAGGGGGCGATGCTCTGCCCCTCCGGGGTGTCGCTCTGTTGCGACCAGAGCCACTCTAGCGCCTGGGGCAGAGGCCAAAAAGCCATCCCCAGCGCCTGGGCCATCTTTGCTCCAATGGAGCCTCGCTGCGGGAGGTGAAGAGAGAGACAGAGAGGAAGGAGAGGGGGAGGGTGGAGAAGCAGATGGGCACTTCTCCTGTGTGCCCTGGCCGGGAATCGAACCCGGGACCTCTGCACGCCAGGCTGACGATCTACCACTGAGCCAACCGGTCAGGGCCTGGGTACCTTTTTTCTTCCCCAAATTGTATATTATGCAAAGTATTGGTCAAATAAGTTTGTAAAATGTGATTTTTACGTTTGCTCACTTTTATTTTTAAAAATGGCGGCAGTGGCCCAGGTATATGATCTGTGAAACTGCTAATTACCTTCCTAAGCTTGGGAAGGGCCATTGTTATGCTAATATTGCTGGAAGAGGGGTGTTCACACATAGAAAAGTTTGTGAGGAACAAGGAGGAAGAAAAAGAAGCCAAGATGGAAAGGAAGGAGAAAGAAGCCAGTTCGTACAGAGAGTAAGAAGCCATGTTGGCAGATGGGGAACCAGAGGCGAGTTAGACTGGCGGGAGGGCCTTTGATTCTAGGTAAACCCAGATGTGTCAGTAGCTTCCTGAGTGCTGAATGAGTGGGTGGGTTTTAGAGCCCTGTGTGTTTACTCGCCTGCCGGGTGTGACACTAGAATAAAGGAATGGCCCACCAGTACTGGGCCCCGCTGTTTCTCTACTGCCTGTCCGAATCTCACATGAACTTGCACCTGCCTGGCTGTGATAGCCATGACTACTGGCCATATGCAAAGTACAAGCCTTACTTTCCTTTGATAAAATTATTACTTTATTCGAATCCAGTTCATTTAAAATCTGCTTTTGGTAGGGAAGTTTGCACCTTACTTTTTCAATTTAATTAGTCTTCATTAAATATTCACAGAACTATTAAAACATTTTTGTGGAATTATACTTAGCGCTTTTATAAAGCACTGAAATTCTAGTAGCATTTAAATTGTTCTTCTTATTCAAATTTTAAAAGCTGGTGAATTGTTCACCGATTTTCCATGCTTCCGGTCTGTCAGACTGAAATAGCAACACAATGCAAACCATTTTTTGACTTCGCACTTGATTGCCGACAGCTGAGCTCCAGGAGCAGAGGGTGGAATTAAGGACACCATCCAGACGGCTGGCATAATTCCCCTGCTTCCACCACCCCCTCCACGTTGAGTGTCGCCTCAGTGTGTCTGCCTGTTTCTTGTCTCTATAATTAAACAAAAAAGCAACACTGAATCGCATTTTGATTTAAAAAAAATACCCATTCACTAAAAGAGAAATGAAAATACCAGCAGAATTTCTTAGTCTGGAAACTTTTCTTATATTATAAGTCCTGGAACCCGGATTTAGCCATCTTCAAAGGACCCACTTGACCTCTTGCAGCTGATCAGGACAACCCCTGATGGGGTTCAGAACAGGCTCCCCAAGATGGGTTACAATGGCAGGCAGGTTATTGTGGGCTGAAGGAAACGGAGTCCCTACAAGCCCAAGAGAAATTTTTATTTCTTTTAAAAATTTTAAATTGGGTCTTTTCCCATAAAATGTTATTGCCAGAAATAACGTTTTATGACATATGTATATGACAGGACGCACATCAAATTACTAAACATCCGTTCATATTGTCCTGTGAAGACCTTCCTCTGCTCTGCAGCCTCAGGTACCTCACCTCATTCTAAGCTGAGGATGTCACAGATACTTCATTTCACTTGGCTGTGTCTGAGCCACTCGTGAATGTGAGTTTCCACACAGACATATATAATTAAGTTGGTCCTTTTCTCTTGTTAGTTTGTCTCATGTTGATTTGGTTATTGGCCAGCCAAAAGAAGCTAGAGTGTAGGAAAATATTTCTCTCTCTTTGTGACAACTCAAAGTTATCTTGGTGACATGGAGCACACTTTAGCATAAGCAGAGATTCTGAGAATATCAGAACCAATGGACCCTTCTCCACAGCCTTGACTTATCTGAGATTCACACCACTTACAAACACATACACACAAACACGCACATTCATAGATGTACGCATATGCCACCCTCAGAAATAAATCTAGTAACTGTACCTTAACATAGATTCCCACTTCTGTAGCACAAGGTTATGTTTTCTGAAAGATAAATAGCAGAATTAGTGACCTAGCCCATAACATAGCTGAACTCATAGTAACTGAGGAGTTACAGCATTGTCCTGGGTCTTAAAACAATTAAACTTCTACACAAATACACATAAGCACCCAAAACCCCACACGCCTCTAGCACATGAAGGCACAATGTCATCACTCCAGCAGTTAAAAAAAAAATAATTCATAGACATCACCCAGGCATCGAAATTCACACTCAGTTTTGTTTTTTGTTGTTGTTCTTGTGTTTGTGATCAGCACTACCCAACACTGATTTGTGACTCTCAACTCAGGGCGCTAAAGATGGCATTTTGTTGGGTCTCTTCAGCATTTTAGAAAAGACATTTTTATTTTGTCCACTTTGCTTTCAGTGCCCAGAGCAATCTCCTGCTCAGTGGACCCTAATTCATTTCCAAACCCTGGACTCTGGGAGGGAAGGAACCCAGATAACAATCACTTTGTGTTATTTTCAGGTTTTATCATAAACAGAAATTTTGAGACTTCTTAGAGATCCTCCCAGTTTCTCTTGTAGTATGTCTTCTTCCACTGTGTCCCATGTCTTCATTCTGCCACTAATTTCTCCCAAGCTACCATCGAGTACATTAGTGAAATTTGAATCCCCTGTTCTCAAGGAAAATCCTACGGCTTAACTGTGTAGGACACACAGAGGCACTCAATCATGGCCTCATAGCTGTTGAAGTTGTATTAAATGGCTCATGTGCAAAATCTAAGAATGGAACGATTACTGAATAATTCTGGCTCTCCATGCAATCACTTCATGCCATTTTGTCATTTGCCAATTGCTCCAACCTTGCCCAATTGCAGGTATAAAATATTTTCCATCAACACCATCAGCAACATTTAATCTAATAACTGGCAAGGAATTCAAAGTTTATCCTCAATACAGGTAGAGTTTGAACCTATTTTAGCAACATAACAATGTAGGGTATAGATTAAATGAGAGCCTCTAAGCATTTAGTTGGAGTAGAACCTAGGTCAGTTTTGTCTTTCTCACAATTGGGCATCAGATATAGGCATCTCTTGACCCAGAAATGAAATTCCAACAAAGTTGATTTATAATGTAGCAATATCAAAAACAGATTCTGCCCTAGCCTGTTTAGGTAGATCAGTTGATTACAGTGTTGTTTTTATACACTAAGGTTGCAAGTTCGATCCTCAGTCAAAGCACATATAGAATGAACCAATGAATGCATAAATAAGTAAAACACCAAACTGATGTTTCTCTCTCTCTCTCCTTTTCTCTCTCCATCTCTCTTTAAAATCGATAAATAAATGAATTGTTAAAAAAAAAAATTAACCCCTTTGGAAAGGGTAAAACTCACTCAACCTCTGCTGACAGGTCAGAGCTTCTAATCACAGTGCTTCCTCACTTTATTACAAAGTTCCTGATATTCCAGCACTGCTCATGACCAAGGCCACATGGCCATTCACTCTCTAGTCCAGGGTCAGAGACAAAAGCAATAAACAAAGGAGAACACATCTTTGTCCTCAAGGAGTTGCACATATATGGAGAAGAAAGACACTACAATAAAGAACAATTTTAATGAAATTAATGTTAGGTTAAAATATAAAATTAAATAAGAAAAAAGAATATGGGCACCATATTTTAATGTATTCCCCGGGGATGTAACATTTGAACCGAAGCTTGAATGAAATGAGGTATGCAAATATCTGAAACCTGTTTCAGGAAGAGAGGTCTGCGAGAACAAAAGCCCAGAAATACTTGGGTTTAAATGGGAGCGTCCCCATCAGAAATAACTCTCATATCTGGATCATTGTGGACCACGTGCTGCTTATAATTCATACAGTTGGTTTGAACAAAATTTCCTAGAGAACCCTTTTTAAAAAATAGTTTTCCCCTTCTCTACTTGCAATGTCATTTCTTATTTGAGTTCTTCATAACATCTTGGCCAGAACCATTTCAAGGTTCAAAACTGGACTCCTCCAAACTCCCAGTGTGTCTTCAATTCAGTAGTATAGCCTAATGCTGCCAAAACTGTCTTAGAAAAACAAAGATGGCAGGCAGCAAGGCACCTTCTTCCAGAACCCAACACCACTTCCGAGCCTTCACCTTTGAAATTCTGTCTAATTTGGCATTTGCCTACCTTCATTGGGTGCCTTACTGAAATGTATTTTATTACATCAACTTGTCTTAGCTGTGACTATATTTCCAAGAATCTCCTTCTCTATTTGCTTCCAAGTTACAGTTTTTCACAGGAAATCTATGCAGGATTTGGAAGACAGAGTAAAAATACAGCCATTCCTCTGCAAGAGTCACTGTAGCCGGATACGGCAAGAGACAGATTCAGAAACCTAACAAGTTCCAGTGCCCTGGATAACTGTGTTTCACAGCTAGCTCTGCTCCCTAACAGCCAGTTCTGCAGATGGGACCTCAGAACCTCTGCCATGGGCTGAGGCGACAGATGTTAGTAGCTTTCCTCCCCCGCCCCGCCCCGCCCATATTCCACTCTGTCAGCTGGAGGGACCAGCCTTCCCAGACCCCTTTGCAAGTTCCAATCTGTCCGCCCACATCAGTGCTTCACAAGTGACACTTCTCAGAATTTTACTACTTCTCTTTTTATACCCTTACTTCTTCAGTATTTCTGATTGTGTAAATGCTTTATTCCACAGAACTCATTGTATTCTAGCCCCTTTGTAGAACCCAGTCTCATCTATCTGTCTATCTATCTATCTATCTATCTATCTATCTATCTATCTATTTATCTATTTATTTATCTATCTATTTATCTATCTATCTATTTATCTATCTATCTATTTATCTATCTATCATCTATCTATCTCTTTCTCTCTCATACACACACACACACACACACACACACACACACATTTACTCCCAAAGCACTTTTAGGTACACTTCTTTTAAAGTATATATTATTCTACAGTAGGTGAAGAAGGGTTAAGTTTACTTGACTTTTCTTCCTTCTTAAAGTGACTGTGGAAATTGGTAGGCATAAAGAGAAGGCAGTCCCAACATCACTTGCCTAGTGCATAAATACAGTATGTTCTGTTCCCCTGTGTATTACTCTCGAACACTGATTACCTTCCATGTGATCAAGACTTAGGAAGTAATGAGCATTTACATGCTTTTTTTTCTAGGTAAAGGGGAGTCAAGAATAGCTAGAGTAGAACAAAGTTTTCATCAGGAAAGGAAAAACCTTTAGTTCAACTGCTACACTGGCAGAAACCCTTTCTAGCCCTACTTAAGAAAAGTGAAGATGAGTACCCACATGCAGAGCTCTTCCCCAGACAGGCTCACTGCAGCTTGGTGCACCTGGCAGTTCATGGCACATACCCCTTCCTCCCATGACTCCTGAATGGTGGCCCCACTTCCTCAGAGAGCAAGTCACTCTGCGTGATCTCAGTGCCCACGAGCCGGCATTTTCGATCGATTGTCTGGTGCGTTTATTTATTTATTTGTTTGTTTTATATTTTTGTGAAGTGAGAAACAGGGAGGCAGAGAGACAGACTCCCACATATACTCAACCGGGATCCACCAGCATGCCCATCAGGGTGCGATGCTCTGGCCATCTGGGACATTGCTCCATTGCAAGCTGAGCCACTCTAGCGCCTGAGGCAGAGGCCACAGAGCCATCCTCAGCACCTGGGCCAACTTTGCTCCAATGGAGCCTTGGCTGCGGGAGGGGAAGAGAGAGACAGAGAGGAAAGGGAGAAAGGTGGAGAAGCAGATGGGCGCTTCTCCTGTGTGCCCTGGCTGGGAATCGAACCTGGGACTTTTACACACTGGGCCAATGCTCTACCACTGAACCAAATGGCCAGAGCCTTGTCTGTTTGTTTTTAAAGAAACTATCCCCTGGGTCTGACTTTAGCCACACTGAGTGGGATGCTTGCTTCTGTTGCTTGTGTTATATATTCCCAGATACCAATTAAGATCTTAGTTACTGCTCTAGCTAAAAAATGACAATGTCATTGAATTTCTGCCCAACTTAATTTTTTCTAATAAGCCCTGTTATTTGCATCATGCAATTTTGCAAAACAAAAAATTATCCAAACCCTGGCAGGTTGGCTCAGTAGTAGAGCACTGGCCTGGTGTGTGGAAGTCCCGGGTTCAATTCCCTACCAGGGCACACAGGAGAAGCACCCATCTGCTTCTCCACCCCTCCCCATCTTCTGCCTCTCTATGTCTCTCTTCCTCTCCGGCAGCCAAGGTTCCATTGGAGCAAAGTTGGCCCGGGCATTGAGGATGGCTCCATGACCTTCACCTCAGACTCTAGAATGGTTCTGGCCACAATGTAGCAATGTCCCAGATAAGCAGAGCATTGTCCCCTTGGTGGGCATGCCGGGTGGATCCCGGTCGGGCACATGCCAAAGTCCACCTTACTGCCTCTCGTTTCTTTTTTTTGTTTTTTTTTTGTATTTTTCTGAAGCTGGAAATGGGGAGAGACAGTCAGACAGACTCCCGCATGCACCCGACTGGGATCCACCCGGCACGCCCACCAGGGGCGACGCTCTGCCCACCAGGGGGCAATGCTCTGCCCCTCCGGGGTGTCGCTCTACTGCATCCAGAGCCACTCTAGCGCCTGGGGCAGAGGCCAAGGAGCCATCCCCAGCACCCGGGCCATCTTTGCTCCAGTGGAGCCTTGGCTGCGGGAGGGGAAGAGAGAGACAGAAAGGAAGAGGGGGGGTGGAGAAGCAAATGGGCGCTTCTCCTATGTGCCCTGGCCGGGAATCAAACCCGGGTCCCCCGCACGCCAGGCTGACGCTCTACCGCTGAGCCAACCGGCCAGGGCCACCTCTCACTTCTAACTTTGGAAAAAAAAATTATCCAAGAACACATACATGTGTATGGCAGAAGTACCAGTATATGCTGTATAATTTGTATATGAAATTATCTGTGTATGTATATAAGGGTCTAGCACCTGTTAATATTGGTATGGGACAAATTGATTAATGAATATACACATATATTTATGTGTGTGTGTAGTGTATATGTCCATGTATCTTTATATTTTGTGTATTGATTTCAATACTTTTTGTATGTGAGAATATTTACTTCCATTTTTAGAAACAATATTGAGTGAAATCGGCAATGTCCATGCTTTCATAGAGCTTATGGTTTGTAGGAAAACCGGTTGGTTAAAAATCAAATACAATCCTGTTTATATGCTAGTAGAAGTTCGAGTGCTCTAGGAAAGCTGCCACCCAGGGGGCCTCACCTGGTCTGATGATCAGGAAGAGGCTCCTGAAGACAGATCTGAAAGGTCAGGGGTTTGTCAGAAGAGGGGGTGTTGTCAGATAGACAAACAATATGATGAAGGTGACGTGGGAAAATGTGAAACATTAGAAAACTAAAAGTAACCAGAGATGGAAAAACTGAGTTTGAGAAAGAATATCTCTAGGGATAAAAGGCTGGGTAAGGGTCCAGGACAGTCTCACCAGCCACGGTAAGGAGTCGGAACAGATCTTCGTGACAATAAGAAATTACTGGGGGGTCTTGAGAAGGGGCTTCTCTGAATCAGGTTTGTGCTTCAAACCAATTATCTCAGTTTCACAGTAGATATATCATAGATACAAAATGCGATAGTATGTAGAAAAGAAAGCTATTGCAAAATATTTTCTAGAAGACACTATCCTGATCAAGGACAATAGAAAAAGACAGAAAAAAAAGGTGCACTTTTGGTGAAACAATCAATAAGCTGTTAGATGATAAAAATAATAGGACTTGGCAATTAATAGATTGTCATTAAGAGGTTAGGATTTAAGGTCAAGATGAAATGAACTATCCTTAGGTATTCTTGTCTGAGTAATCGAGGGAGTGAAGGAATTTAATGAAATGGGAATTAATAGAAATATGAATAATCAGATGGGAAAAAATGAATTCAAATTAAAAGTATGATCTATTACATGGTCAATGGGAAGTTTGGCCTATACGTATATATTTGGGTCTCATTGTTACTCTGATGGTCGTTGAATCCTGAGGGTAGATGCAATTTTGTAAAAGAAATGTATAGAATGGGAAAGGAAGAAACCGTAAACTGGGATGTCAATAATTAGGATGTAATTCTAGGAAAGAAAGCCTTCACAAAAGGTGGAAAAGTAGAAAAACAGATGAGTATGGCACCACAAAAGCAACATAAAGTGTATGTTTCAGAAAGGAAAATGGTCATGTAGCCAACAAATTTATAAATGTTCAGAATCCATTATTGGTAGTTTTATTGCCTACATAATGCATTGATGATTTTTACAAGATCAGTTTCAATGCTCGGATATGGAAGAAGCCATAGTGTCATGGCTAAGGATTGAGCAAGAAGCCAAAAGCTGCAACAGAGACGAGAAATGACTTATAAATTTGGCTGTGATAAGGAGCTTGATATGGCAACTGAACAAGAGGGCCAAGGGCAATAGCAATAGTTTTACAGAGACAAATATAGGTTTGTGTTTGCTTCCGTCTTCCTTGCTTTGCTTCCTTAGGCTATTTCTTCTTGGAGGAGCAGTATTAAATTATTAAGATTTCAACTCCCCTCTCACAAATTCCTTTTACTTCTAATTGTGATCGCAGATCTCAGCAGCCTCTGAAGCCACCTCTCCCACTCCCGTGCTTCTTGGATTTGCCCAACGGCTGCTCCTTCCACGCCTGTCTCCTGGGTCACCTCTCGAGCTACTGATGATGCCACTTCTATGAAACATCCAACAATTCTTGAGACTTTTTAAAAATCCCTTTTCTGCTTTCTCTACTGTTAGCATGACTAATCATTAAACAAAATCTCTTAGTGGCGTCCCAAATAAATATAGGTCTCAAATTTGTTAAGAGAACTTCTACTCTGGTAATTGAAACACTTGTTTCGGATTATCAAGAATTACATTGAAAATCACTGGTGCGTAAAAATATAAACTTGAATTCAGCACGTGGTTTCAGCACCTCAACATTCTTCTACCTTAGGGTGACTTTTGTTTTGTTTTGTTTTGCTCTATGGAGGAAACTACCCCAACATTAGTCAAATAAGTTTGTAAATATGATATATATGTTTGCTCGCTTATAGTTTGCAGTGGGTGTGGGAGACACAGACTGTAGGCTGGCAAGGTCCTTATAGCCTAAAAGCTTGGTTTTAAGACTAATCCTTTCCCACCTTTTTAATACTAAGATCTTCTCAACACTAAGCTTTTCCTCACACCCTTGACTGTTGCATGATGTGGGGTGGTGCACTCTTATGAAGAATCCCATTTATTCCTCAGATAAGTGGCTTTTTATTAGAGAGACTTCCTTATTTGTATATTGGCTTAAAGGCTTTAATTTTCTACACTATAAAATGAAGCAGACCAAGGGCTCTCGCTCTTGCAGATCCTGCCATCAGCATTGCAGAGGAGAACCAGCCAAGATAGTGGAGTGCTGAAGGAGAAGCCAGGTTGTGCAGAGTTTGTGCAGAGAGGAGATGGGGGACAGAGGTGAATAAGGCTGGTGGGGCCTTTGATTCTAGGAATACTAGGATGAGTCAGTGGCTTTGGGTGCCCTGATGGAAAGGGAAGTATTTTCCCACTATGTGTATTTCTCTCCCACCGGATGCGAGCTAGGATTAAAGGTAATGGCCCACCAGTTTTGGGCTCTGTTGTTTCATTACTATCTGTTCGAATCAAATGTGAACCTGCACAGGCCAGGTGGCTGTAATGGTGGTCGTGGCTACTGGCTTTACACCTACCAAACACACCTCAGTTAAGGGTGACCATTTGTCTCATCCTCATCACTTAATCTCAAGTCCTCTTAACTCTTCCATAATGCCTGTGTATTAGATAGAGTCCATGTGCCTAAAGGACACCTGGAAATTAGGTATCATTACCCCAACTAACCACCACACATTCACTCTCTTGCAGATGAAAGAGATATTGCTGATATCTCCCCAAGCTAAATTGTCCCCTAAAATTAACCTTAAAATCGACTTTAAAGAAAAACCAATAGCAAATATCACATGAAAAATAGCAGCAGAAACTATGCACTGTATTTCTAAACATCTCATCACAGCAAAAAAATAATCATCAAAGGGAAACCAGTCAAGGTTAAAAGCAGCACTTGAAAGTGATTCATTCGGTAAACAAGAGTAGGTGTAATTATCACAAAAGCAAACTTTGCTAAGGGGATGACTGTCGAAGCTCTCGCAGTAAAAGGTCTCTTTACCATTTTAATCCGACAGCCTGAGAGCTCCCTAGTGAAAACATCGCTCAGTAAAATCACAAACATAACTATGGTATCCTTTTATACTTTCATGTCAGCCATGCCCTACCTAAACAAGCCTCACATTTACAACTCATCTCACACAAGAGATTGGCTGATAATGCAGGTGATAAAAAATCTGTTAGTGCTGTATTTTCACAGGTTGAATAATACTATTAGCAGTAATATTGGAGAGTTTTGTTTATTTGCTGATTAGAAGTCAAGTGGTCCTGACCCTTCAAAAAAAACCAAAGTCCAAATTTCAGTTTGAGAAGTAATTCCAAGTGACTCTTACCGTTATTTTAAATCAGAACCTTCTAGTATTTCCGCATCGCTACTGAGCAGACCTCATGGCTTTTCAAACAACATCCTCATTTGAAAAAGAAGGAAACTGAACTCAAAAAAGGGAGAGTACCTTTTTCCAGGTCACACAAAATAGTGGTAAGTGGGACTCAAAGAATAGTTTCTTAACACTCAGGCCACTGCTTTTCAAACATTTTAGTAAGATATCTTACAATGCTGCCCAATAGAACATGGTGTGATAAGAGTAATCTTCTCTCTTTACACCAGCCCACACAATATCCATAGGTCACATGTGGTTACGGAGCACTTGAAATGCACTTAGTGTGACTGAATTAAAAACCGACTCCTCAATGATGTTTCATCGATGATGTTCAATCTTAGTTAATTTAAACATATGTAACCGTATGTTCTAGAGGCTTGCATAAAACCATGACATAAATCAGCCCTCTATGAAATGCCCAGGGACTCTCTGCCTCTACCAGCTCCTGGTTACACTGCCATAGGCATTGACCCTCGTCAAGATTTGACCCTCGTCACTTTGAAATGGAAGCAGTGAGAAGCAGTGACATCTGTCTCCTTTTTATTTCTCAGATTCCAACACATGGCTTCATAGAGAAAAGGTGCGGAGCTAAAAATCTGTTGTTGCTATAAGTATTGATTTATTTTTGACAAATGCAAGGGGCAGAAAAAAAAAAACACAACTTAGAAATTTCTTCACCAAACTGCCCTACTTGTACCTTCCTGCAGCAAAATTCATTTCTTCATTCAAGTTGCTTAAGCCTTCTTCCAAGAGGCAGTTGTATAATCAAGGCCCCACTTGCATGAAACACAACTGATACGGTGTTCAACCCAGACTGTAGGATGACCCAATGCCATTGCCACTGAGCACTTACTTCCACCACTGTCCGCATCATAAAAACCGTATCGCCTGCTTACAATAAGCCATTTACGTCTACCTGGAAAAGAAACATGGTCATGGCAATTCACTTGAATAAATAGAAAAAAATAATTGAAATTAGTATTAATTTTACTTTTCAGATGACAATCTAATTGCTAAATATATGCTTTCTCTGATAACAATAGGAAGAAAATTAGTAGGAATGTTGGAAATGGAATGTAACCATCAGGTGATTTTCAATTATCACTTCTCTATTATTATTATTAATTATTATTTTCCTTAAGTGAGAAGTGGGGAGGCAGAGAGACAGACTCTCGCATGTGCTCCAACTGGGATCCACTCGGCAAACCCCTTGCTGGGCAATCCATCTGGGGCCATTGCTCCTTTACTTGGCAACCGAGCTATTTTAGTGCCTGAGGCAAGGCCATGGAACCATCCTCAGCACCTGGGGCCAACTTGCTCCAACTGAGACATGGCTGCAGGAGGAGAAGAGAAAGATGGAGAAAGAGAAGGGAGAGGGAGAGAGGTGGAGAAGCAGATGGTCACTTCTGTGTGCCCTGACGGGAAATCAAACCCAGGACATCCACATACCAGTCTGATGCTCTACCACTGAGCCAACTGGCCAAGGCCCACTTCTTTTTATTATGAACTTTTTTTTCTCAAAGATTATATAGGTCTTCCCTAAAGACACCTGAAATATTAGCTGTTCGAACAGTATAATAGTTTTCTTGAGTTCCTTTTGTTTATGTGTTTGTTTATTTGATTTGTTTCTAGGCATCACAACCATCAAAACTATATGTTATCATATAAGAACATTGTTCCCAGGGCGTGTCTTTCTTTTTCTTTCTTTTTTCCTCCTCTTTCTTTCTTTTTTTTAAAAAAAATAAGTAAAGTATTCTTAAAAATGTAAGAAAATGGATACTTAGAACAACTATCATCAATCAAAAACTCTTTTTGAATATATCTCAAGGGAACTACTTTACAAATCCTGCAATGCATGTCAGATTCCATTCACTTCTTAAAAAGCCAAAAGGTCTACTGACAGGGTCTCAGAATTGTTTCATCTCCTTAAGCTGTCCTCTTTGAAGAAAACAGTTTTGATGCTCTAAAAACCAGCATTTATATCTATTGCTCTAAGTCCCCAAGGATTCTAATTTCTTTGAACTGAAGAATCAATGATGTTACCTTGGTGGTTTATTTAAAGACAATTTTATTGTTCCTATGTAATCTTGATGCTGTCAGAAATTCTTTTAATTCAAATGATCATTTTACTTTCCACATTTAGGCTTTGATCAATTCTATTCTTCTAAATTTTGGAAAGTTAACTGACATTTGTCCTCAACAACTGAACTACTACAAGCCATCAGTAATAGGTTTTAAATAACTCTAGTATCACTAAGAAAACACGTCTGCATACACCAAGGATAAAATTATTGTATGTCTATTGTGCACATTTATAATAGGCATAATCTGGGAGTTGTGAGCAATGATTTAATAAATAAATTATAAATATAAAAATATAGGTGTATAAATATTGTCTTCTGTGTTTATGGGCTATACTGTTTCTGGCTTTAACAGCAATGAATTTCACAGTGTTGCCTTTTTAAATGATCCTAAATCACTGTGGCAATTACTAAAGTTTTTCCCAGTCTCTTGTCAGCAGTATCATAATTTCCACTTAATAGGTTTAAAAAGTGACCTGTCATCCATCCTTCAGAACCTTCAACTGAATGATATAAACCCAAGATACCATCCTTTAGATCTTGGGTACAGCCATGAAGAGAATATATATATAAAGATTTGGGGGATTCTACGCTTATGCTTTCCTCAAAAGGACTAACCCCCCTGAACTTTCCAAATCCCCAAGGCCCACCTGACCAGGGGGTGGCGCAGTGGATAGAGCATCAGACTGGTATGTGGAGGACCCAGGTTCGACCCTGAGGTCGCCAGCTTGAGCATGGGCTCATCTGGTTTGAGCAAGGCTCACCAACTTAAGCCCAAGGTCGCTGGCTCAAGCAAGTGGTCACTCAGTCTGCTGTAGCCCCCTCCCCCAGCCAAGGCACATGTGAGAAAACAATCAATGAATAACTAAGGAGCCGCAACAAAGAACTGATATTTCTCATTTCTCTCTCTTCCTGTCTGTCTGTCCCTATCTGTCCCTCTCTCTGACTCTTTCTGTCTCTGCTACAAAAAAAAAAAAAAAAGAAATCCCCAAGGCCCACTTATATTTCTTTGCTTCAGCATCAGTTTTTAAATGTTTTCACCACTCCTGGTGAGCACAGATAACCAATGAGGAAATACTTTAAAAACAATTTATTAAATGTTAACTATAATTTATTAGCAATAAACCAGTGAACTCAGTGCTCCAGGTTGATGCTCTACCCACTGCGCCACCACTGGTCAAGCAAGTTATCACATTTATTAACAACCACTAATATAGCCATTAAAATATCCATGTCTAAGAAAGGTAAGTATATAAAATAATATTTTTCAATTTAAAGTTAGGAAAAATATACAATATATTTTAGCCGGTAAAAAATTTTTAATAAACATAGCAAATGTTCCCGTGAAAAAGAAAACATTAAGATAAGACTTATGATTAAATTTGTCCTGTAAATATTTTAAAATCAGCAAAGTTTGAACTTAATTTTATTAAATACTATTTTACCTATCGATAAATAGGTAAATTCAAAGAAAGTTATGTTCCTTGAAATGTCTATTTCACTCTACTGTTTGTTATTTGAAGCTTCAATCATCATTGGTTGATTTACTTATCCACTAATTAAACCTGGGCTAGGTGCTGATATCACTATAAATTTTCAGTGGATAAATTCCCTGACCCTATGGAAATGTGATGAAGAATAAATTCAATTTTTTCAAATGAACATACATTTTTGGAGAGTGTATCATGTTTCATCAAACAGCAACACTTTCTTTAAAGAGCCAATGATAGTTGCTCTTCTTACTCATTTCAAATCCGCTCTATTCAAGTTTACATAATGTATGCAGTGCTATTTGTAATATCCAGCTGCCTTGAAGTTTCACATATTTCAGCGATATAAGGAGATTTTCAGCAGCAGTTTCACTTTTAGAAGTGAGTGTTACATTGTATATAAAGATCGTATTTTTCAAAATATTATAAATTACCAAACAGTCCTCCTATTTGGGTTGCATGTGGAGGCAAGTAATATGCTTAATGCATAAACAATTTTTAGATACATATTTTGTAATGATTACACTTGAAAATAAGTAGGTTTAAGCTAAACAATTCCTTTTAATTATTTTAAGTGATGTCGATAAAGCATTTCATGTAAGCTGGTAGTTCAAAGCAAAAGAGAGTTTAACAAATTTTGTAGTTAGACTTATATGCACCATGAAACTGAGGGTCCCTATGTCTTTGATTAAATTTAGTTTAAGATCTAGCTCTAGAAATCAAATCTCTCTCTCTCTCTCTCTCTGTCTCTCTCCCTCAGAGGCCTACCTTTCCCCAATAATAAGCAACCTCAGAGGAAGAAGAAGACAACAGCCAGGACCTGAATAATAATAGTCTCATGGTCTGAATCCCTGGCAGGCTAAAGATAGCATCTTGACCTAAATTATGTTTCCATCCCTATGCCCTAAAATGGAAAAATCTCCTGGCTACTCTTTCATGAGATTAGACAGGGGAACTCTAGAAAAGACCTTACAACTGTTGTGGACTGTAAATGGCAAAAAACTTTTGTAGATTCGAGGCTTAGCAAAAGGCTAACTTCTCCCCCCCACCACCTCCACATTGGCTGTGATGCTGAGTATTTGCACCCACTTCACTTGCTTCCTTGAGTTGCTGGAAGCAATTTACATGCCTTTCCTCTTACTCTTTGTTTGTTCAGATGTTGGTTGATTTCACTTATGCATGGTAGGGGGATTCCTGTTTATGCCTTGGGAGAGTTCCTGTTTTAGCCTGGATGTGTAACTTTGTATCAAGGACTTCCTTGATTTGCATATGGCTATATAATAAAGCAAACTGGAGCTATGGGGCACTGGGATATTGCCATCAGCATTGAAGAGTCCTCCTGGTCCCATCTTTTTTTCTTAATAAGTATGTTTCCATAATTCCACACCATTATTAGGAGCTGCGCTGGTCCACGGCACACAACTGTCCTAAAGACCTGATTTTTAGGACATAATTTATTACCCTTCCCTAACCTCTGATCATTCAGATCCTAACACAGCCTTATACTCATTAATTCATAGTGTCTTGTGAGATTTGCCCAATATAATATGTAACTTAACACAATCAGGGAGTTGGCCATATTGGTCAATTCAGTATTAAACTATTTTATTTCTGTGCTGCAAATTCCTGCTTGTGCATTTTTTGGGCCAGTGCTCACAGGTAGGTGGACACAAAAAAAAACATTGGGGTCCTGATAACAATCTAGAAAAAGATGGTGATTTCATAGCCATGGAATTAGATTAAAAACTAACCTATCCTCTTTCTTCGAGGGTTAACTAGTTTCTGCTGCAAAAAAGTAAATTTCACAAAATTAACAACATTGTATGTTTTTCAAACTTTTCCTATTGATAGTCATAATAATCACTTCAATAATAAGCCTAAATTGCCAAAACCCAGTGATGCTGAGAATCCTGGAATTGTTCTCTACCAATTTATAATTGGTAAGTATGTATATGAACTATATTTGAAGTCAAGATTAATTAGAAGCGTATAAATAACACATCTGTCTTAGTCTGGGCTGCTTGATATCAAAGTACCATACACAAAAGAAAATTAAGGCTCACAGTTTTGAAAGGGGCTGTCCTAGATGAGTGTGTCAGCATGGTCCAGTTCTGGTAAAAGTCCTCTTTCAGGGGGCGGATTGCCAATTCCTTGTATTCTCACATGAAAAGCACTAGATAGCATTCTGTGTTTTCTTTTGTGAAGGCACTAACCTCATGCACAAGGGCTTCACCTTCATGACCTAATTGCCTCTCAAAGCCCCCACCCACAACTGCCCTCACACTGGGAAAGAACCTTTTACATATGAATATTTGAGAGGCACAAAAACTCAGTTCATAAAATATCTAAGCCAAAAGTTATGCAAACTATTATAACAGAGTTTTAACTAGAGATGTTGCAGTCACTCTACTCATGTAGAATTTCCCAAGGATTAGTGTAGTCTTTAAATATGGTCAAAATATCACATTGGCTGAACCCTGGCTGAACCCCTTTAAAATTTAAACTATACGGTATCTCTACAGACACAGATGTCTGAACCTATGTTCTTAATACCCAGTGTCACAATACCGCATACTTTTTTTTTTATTAAAAATTGTAATTTCCATCCCTTAGCTCTATGGGAAAAAAATATGGGTATTCTTGTATTTAGTAATGAATTCAATTAGACTATTCTTAGTTCAGGTTACAAAAGAACATATGATTCTATTTTCAGAAACATATATGTACAGGCAAGACAGTAATGATTATTTTTGCTTTTTTGGGATGCCTGATGATATTATTTTCTGTCTTTTCTACATACTCTACACTAGCCCTGCATGATAATAAAGAAATAAATAAGTAAAAGTTATTACCAAACCCAGTCTTATAATGATAATACCCCTACAGTGTTTCAGCAATAAAGCCACTGAATCTAAATAACGAAGTTCTATTTCTCCCCGGCTATACTTTCATAGTCGCTGATAAATTTGGTGAAATGTTATATTGCATCATAAATGATTTTACTTCTGTGTATCCATAGGCATTGCAATGCTAAAAGGAAGAGAGAGCCCATGTGATGTGCTGTGAAACACAGAAACAATTTTCGACTACAAAAGAATTACCTGTCATGCAATAGAGTGCTCAGGCAGCACAGCAGCAATAAAACTGTCTTTAAACTATCCAGGTAACATCATTGATTCTTCAGGCCCTTAGGGACCAAGAGCAGTAGCTGTAAGTATTGGCATTCAACCCTTCAAAAGCATTCGCTTCGGAAATGACAGCTTCTACACATGAAACAATCTGAGTCCCGGTCTCAGCACCCTTGGCCTCTTAGGAGGTCAGAATATATTTGACATGCATGGCAGGGTGTTTTGTAAAGTGGCCGTTTAAGTGATGTATAAATGAACCTTTTGCTAGATTTCTCCTGAGAGGGTGTAGACTTGGCAGCTGGGATCCCAGATCAGAGGCCTGCACTGAAAAGAGGACTCGGACATGGAGGGGACAAAACGGAGCGAAGCCAGGCCCTTCCAGCAGTGCACGGAGCTGGGACGCAGAAACATCACAGCCAGTGAGACTAGCCAAGGGACAAGGGACTGAGCGAGTGACCCAGACACACAGAGCTGGGACGCAGAAACGTCACAGCCAGTGAGACTAGCCAAGGGACAAGGGACTGAGCGAGTGACCCAGAGACACGGAGCTGGGACGCAGAACCGTCACAGCCAGTGAGACTAGCCAAGGGACAAGGGACTGAGCGAGTGACCCAGAGACACGGAGCTGGGACGCAGAACCGTCATAGCCAGTGAGACTAGCCAAGGGACAAGGGACTGAGCGAGTGACCCAGAGACACGGAGCTGGGACGCAGAAACGTCACAGCCAGTGAGACTAGCCAAGGGACAAGGGACTGAGCGAGTGACCCAGAGACACAGAGCTGGGACGCAGAAACGTCACAGCCAGTGAGACTAGCCAAGGGACAAGGGACTGAGCGAGTGACCCAGAGACACAGAGCTGGGATGCAGAAACGTCACAGCCAGTGAGACTAGCCAAGGGACAAGGGACTGAGCGAGTGACCCAGAGACACGGAGCTGGGACGCAGAAACGTCACAGCCAGTGAGACTAGCCAAGGGACAAGGGACTGAGCGAGTGACCCAGAGACACGGAGCTGGGACGCAGAAACGTCACAGCCAGTGACACTAGCCAAGGGACAAGGGGCTGAGCGAGTGACCCAGAGACACGGAGCTGGGACGCAGAAACGTCACAGCCAGTGACACTAGCCAAGGGACAAGGGGCTGAGCGAGTGACCCAGAGACACGGAGCTGGGACGCAGAAACGTCACAGCCAGTGAGACTAGCCAAGGGACAAGGGGCTGAGCGAGTGACCCAGAGACACGGAGCTGGGACGCAGAAACGTCACAGCCAGTGACACTAGCCAAGGGACAAGGGGCTGAGCGAGTGACCCAGAGACACGGAGCTGGGACGCAGAAACGTCACAGCCAGTGAGACTAGCCAAGGGACAAGGGACTGAGCGAGTGACCCAGAGACACGGAGCTGGGACGCAGAAACGTCACAGCCAGTGAGACTAGCCAAGGGACAAGGGACTGAGCGAGTGACCCAGAGACACAGAGCTGGGATGCAGAAACGTCACAGCCAGTGAGACTAGCCAAGGGACAAGGGACTGAGCGAGTGACCCAGAGACACGGAGCTGGGACGCAGAACCGTCACAGCCAGTGAGACTAGCCAAGGGACAAGGGACTGAGCGAGTGACCCAGAGACACGGAGCTGGGACGCAGAAACGTCACAGCCAGTGAGACTAGCCAAGGGACAAGGGACTGAGCGAGTGACCCAGAGACACGGAGCTGGGACGCAGAAACGTCACAGCCAGTGACACTAGCCAAGGGACAAGGGACTGAGCGAGTGACCCAGAGACACGGAGCTGGGACGCAGAAACGTCACAGCCAGTGAGACTAGCCAAGGGACAAGGGGCTGAGCGAGTGACCCAGAGACACGGAGCTGGGACGCAGAAACGTCACAGCCAGTGAGACTAGCCAAGGGACAAGGGGCTGAGCGAGTGACCCAGAGACACAGAGCTGGGACGCAGAAACGTCACAGCCAGTGAGACTAGCCAAGGGACAAGGGACTGAGCGAGTGACCCAGAGACACGGAGCTGGGACGCAGAAACGTCACAGCCAGTGAGACTAGCCAAGGGACAAGGGGCTGAGAGAGTGACCCAGAGACACGGAGCTGGGACGCAGAAACGTCACAGCCAGTGACACTAGCCAAGGGACAAGGGGCTGAGAGAGTGACCCAGAGACACGGAGCTGGGACGCAGAAACATCACAGCCAGTGAGACTAGCCAAGGGACAAGGGACTGAGCGAGTGACCCAGACACACGGAGCTGGGACGCAGAAACGTCACAGCCAGTGAGACTAGCCAAAGGACAAGGGACTGAGCGAGTGACCCAGAGACACAGAGCTGGGACGCAGAAACGTCACAGCCAGTGAGACTAGCCAAGGGACAAGGGACTGAGCGAGTGACCCAGAGACACGGAGCTGGGACGCAGAAACGTCACAGCCAGTGAGACTAGCCAAGGGACAAGGGACTGAGCGAGTGACCCAGACACACGGAGCTGGGACGCAGAAACGTCACAGCCAGTGAGACTAGCCAAAGGACAAGGGACTGAGCGAGTGACCCAGACACACAGAGCTGGGACGCAGAAACATCACAGCCAGTGAGACTAGCCAAGGGACAAGGGGCTGAGAGAGTGACCCAGAGACACGGAGCTGGGACGCAGAAACATCACAGCCAGTGAGACTAGCCAAGGGACAAGGGACTGAGCGAGTGACCCAGAGACACGGAGCTGGGACGCAGAAACGTCACAGCCAGTGAGACTAGCCAAGGGACAAGGGACTGAGCGAGTGACCCAGACACACGGAGCTGGGACGCAGAAACGTCACAGCCAGTGAGACTAGCCAAAGGACAAGGGACTGAGCGAGTGACCCAGACACACAGAGCTGGGACGCAGAAACATCACAGCCAGTGAGACTAGCCAAGGGACAAGGGGCTGAGAGAGTGACCCAGAGACACGGAGCTGGGACGCAGAAACATCACAGCCAGTGAGACTAGCCAAGGGACAAGGGGCTGAGCGAGTGACCCAGAGACACGGAGCTGGGACGCAGAAACGTCACAGCCAGTGAGACTAGCCAAGGGACAAGGGGCTGAGCGAGTGACCCAGAAGACAGGGTATGCAGAAACTTCTTTATTAGTTCTTAAAAAGAACACTTAGGAAATGTTTCTCATTTCAAATTAAACACTTTGTCCTCCAGAATGGTTGCTGCTTGCTATTGTATTCAGTTTATTTGGTCATAATTGTTTTGGGTTTTTTTGTAAAATATTATTTTGTGGGCACTGAGCCCTCTCTTTATAATTGTTAGTCAGCATATAAACAGAAAAGCTCTGTGCGGGAGTGGTGTCAATGTCTCTAATATAGATTAAATTTCCTCTGAAATGGTCTTCACTGGGTCTCAATCTACCAAACTGAGGTCAGGATTTAAATACAGACTAGAACCAAAATATCATGCTATGGACATTAGATGACATATAGTCTAATAATAAGAGTATAATGAGACACCATTGTGAACTGAATGCTTGTATTCTTTCAAAATTTATATATTGAGATCTTAGTCTCCTCTGGAAAGGTAATAAGATGGGATGAGGGTGGAGCCCTCATGAATGAGATTAGTGCCTTTACAAGAAGAGCCCAGAAAGCTAGCTTGCTCTTATCTTACTCTGTGAGGATACACCTGGAAGACTTTATCTCAGAAGAGGGCTCTCACCAGAACCTAACCTTGTTGGTAATATGATCTCATAATTCCAGCCTTAAGACTGTCAGCCGTAAATTTTTGTTGTTTAAGATTTATCTAAGACTGACTTGCGGTGACGCGGTGGATAAAGCAGCAAACTGCAAACTGGAACGCTGAGGTCGCCAGTTCAGAACACCAGGCTTGCCTGGTCAAGGCAAATACAAGAGGCAGGCCAGTTGGCTCAGTGGCAGACTGTTGGCCTGGCACGTGAATGTCTGGGGTTTGAGTCCCGGTCAGGGCACACAGGAAAAATGACCATCTGTTTCTCCATCCTTCTCCTTTCTCTCTTTCTTTCCTCCTTCCTCTCTCCTCCTCCCGCAGTCATGGCTGATTGGAGCGAGTTGGCCTGAGTGCGGAGGATGGTGCCATGGCCTCGCCTCAGGCACAAAAATAGCTCAGTTGCTGGGCAACAGAGCAGCCACCCCAGATCGGCAACCTAAGGCCCCATAAGGGGCTTGCTGTGTGGATCCTGGTTGGGACACATGTGCGAGTGCCTCCCTGCCTCTCATTTAATAATAATAATATTAAAAAAGAAAATAAAATCTTTAAAAAAAATAATGCTCATTGTGTAACTCCTCCCCTAATTCATATGTTCAAGCCCCAACCCCCAGTGTGACAATACAGAGATATAAGACCTTGGGGGAAGTAATTAAAGTTCAATGAAGTCATAAGTGTGGGGCCCTAGTCCAGTAGGACTAATATGTTTATAAAAAGAGTGATGGACACTAGATATCTTTTTTTTCCCATTGATTTTTGAGATGAGGGGACAAGAGGGAGGGAGAGAGGGAGAACCATCATCTTGTTATTTCACTTACTTGTTCCATTTAGTTGTGCACACACTGATTGCTTTTCATGCCCTGACTGGGGGTCAAACCCATAAACTCTGGCATGCTGGGTCAACACTTTATCCAATGAACCACCGGCCAAGGCACCAGAGATCTTTCTCTTTAAATACAGGCACATAAAAAATCACTGAAAAAAAATAATAATAATAACAAAGTAACATCGGCAAGCCACAAAGAGAGCTTTTATCAGAAATCAAGCCTGGTAGCATCTTGATCTTGGATTTCTAGCCTCCAAAACTGGTGAGAAAATAAATTTCTGTTTAAACCACTCACTCCATAGTATTTTGTTACAGTAGCCCTTGAAGACTAATATGTACACTAAAGAGCTTTACCTGTTTTTTGCATTTTTTAGAATTTTGTGACAACCCCCCCAAAATTGCTTTATAGTTAAAAAAAAATGTTTCCATGAACATTCTCACCTAAATCTTATACTAGAGCTTCTGGGGCTGCAAATCAAAGAGTGTAATTCAAGTTACTATTGGCAGGGAAGGGATTTCTATTTCTCCACAGAAAATTCACATAAAATGCAAAGACAGAAAGGAGGGTAAGCTACAGGAAGTCATGGAAAGCTATCTGCACTCTTACTGTGCCTCATTTCTCTAAATCTGACTTGTTTTTTTCTTCCCCTCTTAAATCATTTTCTCTTCTTTCCTGGTCCATATGGTGAGTTTGAGGGGCAGCTTATTATAGGTCCAAGTTTAAGCATTTGGAAGCAGTGAAACATTTTATCACTTTCTCTCCGACAATTCCAAATTTGAGTAACGAAAGCTTCATTGTCTTAGCTTGGGTGCTATGCTCACCCCAGGCCAGGCTGGGGAATACGGCACTAGAAACACACATATAAAATGACGGGGGTCCAGCATGGATGAGGAGGCCCAGATAAGGTGTCCACCACAACCTCAGAACAAACCAGACCGGTTAGCCTTCTCATCCCTACCTTGTATTTCAGGGAACTGAATTCTGATTGGTCCAAGAGCGCACAGCTCTAAATGTAGTCTTCAAAACACCTGCCTCTGATTCCACATTCAAAGTCTGTCCACTTTGCCACCTCCCTGAAGTGATATATTGCCCTACTTTCAAATAGTTTAAACTGAACTGAAGAATTATCCTTCAAGATTCAAATGTAGATAAAACTGATGATCATTTTAGAAACATATTTCATTCATTGAAGTTCTGAAGCTGATATTCTTTCAGCAAAATCAAAGTCGTGTGAAAAATGCAGATTTCTTCTTAAACTTTATGTTGTGAATTGTCATATTATATGTGAGAATAGGTCGTTTTTTTAAATGCACCAATACTTTATCTAAGGGTGGTGTGAAAATAAGTACATTTAACAAAAAATAAGTGATGAACTGGATATTTTTTCTTCTTTATTCTTAGGACACATTGGCAAAGAAAAATAGTAGGGAATCCCCATTACCTTCTCCTTTCTATATATTGCTGGAAGTCGGTGGCATGGCTTTCATTTAATGTATGTTCAGTTCAGGGAAAAGGTTGTCATCAGTTACAGAAAACAAAAATAATAGCAATAGTAGAAGTCACCTTGATAATTCTACTTCAAATCGTTTGCTTTCAAGAACAACTGTGATTTTATAAAATTCCATGGGATGTAATTGTTTTCAAGAGTGTGATATTTTTCAATACAATTTTGACAGGAATAATACAATTTAAAAATACACGTAAAAATTTTTTCTTCTGTTTTGTTTTATAAGATGTCAGTTGAACACCAGAATATATTTAATGTTAGTTATAAACTATCTTCAGCATCTGTACCAATTTTCTATTTTTAAAGATTTTTAATGCTTTTGCCTATAATTTCCATATTATATCCTCATATAAGAAGTGGACGTCTGGCCCTGGCCAGTTAGCTTCATCACCTAAAAGTATCATCCTGAAACGACAAGGTTGCATGTTCAATCCCTGGTCAGGGCACACGGGGGAAGAAACTAAAAAATGCACAACTGAGTAGAACAACAAGTGAATGCTTCCCTTTCCCCTCCTCTCTCTCTCCATTCCTCCCTCTGTCTCTGTAAATATCAATAAAAATTAAGTCTTGACTGGATAGCTCGGTTTGTTGAAGCATCATCCTGGAGTGCTGAGATTTCCAGTTTGATTCCCCGGTCAAGGCACGTAGAAGTGCAGCTCGATTCTCTCTCTCTCTCTCTCTCTCTCTCTCTCTCTCTCTCTCTCTCTCCCTGCCTCCCTCTCTCTCTCAAAAAAAATGAAGGTCCAATACAGTCTATAACAAAATGACTAGTAAGTCTAGCATACACTACACCAAATTACATAGCATGTAAGCCAGAAGTAAACAGGGACAGCTGACGTTCCTCTATTCTTCCTCACTATTCTTGAAAATCAGGGGTGAAGTGATATTAGATTCTGGAGGCATCTCATGGGCACATCCAGCCCGTGGACAGTGAAGTAAACATTCTTTGTGTCTCTTCCCTTTCTTGGGTATTCTCTCACTCCTCAAGTGTAAAATGGAATCAGCCTCTGGTAGGTAGGATTTTTCCTTCTTTACAATCACATTTGGATCCTGCCTATCTGAATCCAGTCCTACTTAAAAACCGAGAGATTGTAGAGTAGGGGTAAGAGGAGAGAGTTTCCAAACGTAGGAATACATTTATATATGACAATGGTAGATCTGCAAGCCACTTAGTCCTTTAACTTTACCATAGTTCTTAGACTTTCTCTTCACGTTTCACTTAGTCATTCATCTTATTATCAAAATGTTTCTCTTTGTCTTCCTTGTGCATGAAATTGACTGAGGGCTTGAGAAAACCCTGGCATTGTATGTTTAAAAAAGAGAGAGATGGACAGTTTTTGCATAGAAATCCACAACCCTGATTCCCCTCATTCACTTTCCCTCTGGAGTATTCTTTCTTTCACTTATTTTCGACCTCCTGGACCATTACAACCCAGCATAATCAACTGACTATATATATAGACACACACACATACACACAGATACACCCCAACCACCCAGAATTCAGACATCTGTGAATATTAGCTTTGTACAGCTGGGAAGAATTATCTATACAGTTGATGTTGTTTAATCAATGCGATGTCTCTAGGAAGATTTACATTCCCATACTGCTACAGGTGAGAGATCCTACATAAAACATACAAAGTGAAGCCTCCTAGGAACTCACAGCAGTTAAATTCAGAATTCCTGTGGTTCAGCCTTTTCATTCTACACATCAGAAATGAGGCTCTGAGAGGTGAACTGATTTGGTGGAGGGCTCATTGCTTTTCAGTGTGTGCTGAGGGGCAGTGGAGGGAGGCACAGAGACTTGATTACAAGCTCAAAATGAGTCAACAGGTTATAGGTCTACTGCAACAAATGATTTTAAAAGCAGGCTGCGTGAACGAACAGAGGCGCCTTGACTGTAGCAAGACAGGTGTATGTGAGGTCCAGGAAAGGGAGCGGCGGGATGGGAGGCAGCGGGTGTTGGGAGTGGATTGGGATCTGTAGCATATGGCGTCACTTTAACCCTTTGAAGCATCAAAAATGATTTCAGCACCTTGTCTTCCTCTCTCTGTTGTCAGGGAAAGAGTTAAGTATAAAACTACTCTATCATCTCAAGTCAAAATTGTCGACCTGAGGACATCTCTCTGGCCATGATGAGGTCTGTGAAAATAGTGGTTGGCAGCAGCCTCAGCAGGAGAGCAATACGTTTTGGAGGAGACAGGCAAGGAGGAGTCAGGTACGGTAAAGGTGTTGGTTATGCTCCGGATATGAAGTGGGTTGACATGGTTACTGGTGTCTGGCTTATTATTGTGACCCATAATTTGTATGTGTATTACATATGCTTTGTATTTACCAAATATTAAACATGAAATCAACTTTTAAAATGTGATCCAACTTTGGTAAGTACAGTTATTCAACTATAAAAACCTCAGGCATATATTTTTATTTATTTATTTTTTTTTTTTTTTTGTATTTTTCTGAAGCTGGAAACGGGGAGAGACAGTCAGACAGACTCCCGCATGCGCCTGACCGGGATCCACCCAGCACGCCCACCAGGGGCGACGCTCTGCCCACCAGGGGGCGATGCTCTGCCCCTCCGGGGGGTCGCTCTGCCACGACCAGAGCCACTCTAGCGCCTGGGGCAGAGGCCAAGGAGCCATTCCCAGCTCCCAGGCCATCCCCGCTCCAATGGAGCCTTGGCTGCGGGAGGGGAAGAGAGAGACAGAGAGGAAGGAGGGGGTGGGGGTAGAGAAGCAAATGGGCGCTTCTCCCATGTGCCCTGGCCGGGAATCGAACCTGGGTCTCCCACACGCCAGGCCGACGCTCCACCGCTGAGCCAACCGGCAAGGGCCCAGGCATATATTTTCGTGCATGAAAAAATTCAAGGCGTAGAATCTATTAACTCTGCTTGAAAAATGATTCAAGGATAAAACCAAGCCAATCAAATCATAAATAGAGATAACTTTTTTTAAGAAAAGGTAATAATGAATATTAAAACCTCTAGAACATAGAAACACAACTAAACAATTGTAGGAATAATGGTGAAAAAAAATATATAATATATATGTCATAAAAAAAAGACAACATGAAAATGATAATGTAACCAGTAAGAGTCTAGAGAAAGATTGAAGAGAACATGAAAATTAGATAATTCTTAAGATTGATAAGTCAATTACTGGAGCTAACCATATGTTATTTTAAAAAGCATTAAGATCCACTATAAGAACCTACAATATATAAGATATGTACCTAAAGGATAAGGCAGGTGGGGGTGAGGGATTTGAAGTCAGATTGAATATCTCTTCAATTGTTTATGATTGTATCTTTTAAGTATTAAATTTAAAAAACTGTTAAAAATTAATTCCTTTAAAGTTTTGATAGACAGTGTAGGAAGGATACTTACTTTTATTTTATTTTTATTTATTTTTATTTATTTAATTAATTAATTGTGTTTACATAGATTCTAGGGTTGCACCTAATGCATCCCCCCTCCCCCGTATTCCCCTCAACATCTCCCTTGCCCCCTCCCTTCAGTGCCCTCCCCCCTTCCTTCAGGTTGATCCCATCCTATCATTCCCTTTCCCTCTTTCCTCTTTTCCTCTGGTCCCTTTGATTTCTCCTCTGTCTCAATTCCATTCCTCAGTTCTCGTTGTTCCTTGGGTTCCTCAAATGAGTGAGGTTATATGGTATTTTTCTTTCTCTGCCTGGCTTATTTCACTTAACATAATAGTTTCCAGGTCCATCCATGTTGTCGCAAAAAGTAAGATTTCCTTCTTTTTCATGGCCCCATAGTATTCCACTGTATATATGTACCACAACTTTTTAATCCACTCGTCCACTGACGGACACTTGGGCTGTTTCCAGATCTTCGCTATTGTGAACAATGCTGCCATAAACATGGGGGTGCATTTTTTAGTCGGTGATATGGTGTTCTTTTAAATTGTGCTCCTTCACTTTTTATCACAAATAGTGAATTATTTCAAATTAATAAATAACTGATAAATTACAGCTCTCTACATTGAGATATCTCTGGAAGATAAAAGAAATAGTACCAGCTGTTTTAGTCTCTACCAATTCATAATTGATATAATTCCCAAGCGATCTATTCTCAATTCTCAATATTTATGTTTTGATTAAAACAGGTGAAAAAGGTCCTGGCCGGTTGGCTCAGTGGTAGAGCGTCAGCCTGGCGTGCGAAGGTCCCGGGTTCGATTCCCGGCCAGGGCACACAGGAGAGGCGCCCATCTGCCTCTCCATCCCTCCCCCTCTCCTTCCTCTCTGTCTCTTTCTTCCCCTCCCGCAGCCAAGGCTCCATTGGAGCAAAAGATGGCCCGGGCGCTGGGGATGGCTCCTTGGCCCCTGCCCCAGGCGCTAGAGTGGCTTTGGTCGCGACAGAGCAACACCCAGATGGGCAGAGCATCGCCCCCTGGTGGGCATGCCGGGTGGATCCCAGTCAGGCGCATGCGGGAGTCTGTCTGACTGCCTCCCCGTTTCCAGCTTCAGAAAAATACAAAAAAACAAACAAACAAACAAACAAAAACAGGTGAAAAAAAGAAAAGGACCTACTTTTAAAAAAGAAAAAGAAAAGAAGAATTCGCCTCAACCAAAGCCCAAATCTTGCTCTGAAAGACTTTGACCACTGGACAGGACGCTCTGGGTGTAATGATTACAGCCCTCCATATAATTCATGGTTCATCTCTATACGTACTGCTAAGATTTGAATATCTACTTTGAAGTTATGCAGTGTGATTTTTTTTGCAGGTGTTTATTTGTTTTGGTGTAAATCATCTGTAAATAAAAAACCTGTGTGAGGAATATTTTCAATTGAACATGTAGCTTTATGCTTGCTTACTCTCCCTTTCTCGATCCCTCTGTCTACATGGACCTACTTCTGTATTTATATGCACATCCACACCAGTCTTCAGCCGCTCATGATAGTGGCTAGCCCTCCCAGGAACTCGTCTCTCATGGTTTAGAAAAAGCTTTAAACAACCTCTTCAAAATAGGTCACTTCTCAACACTGTCGCTTACAGTTCTGAGTTTTCCTGCCGTGGGTCGTCTTCCATCTGCGGCAGTAGGGTTGGCTTTAGGACTAAATAATTCCTGACTTCCCACACTTCAATTGCAGTGCCTCATCCCTTTCTCTCCCCTAAACAGCCTGCAAGTACTTGCAAGGGATGGTATTGGGGACCTCAGTTCAACAGCAAAGCAACCTAGCTTGGGTACCTTTGTGCTAAGCCAAGACTGTTAATAAATGCTGTGATTAGAGACTATAGGAGCTCTAACACTGTAAAAAGACCAATAAATGGCTCCATCATTTCACACTTTAAAGTGTCTTTCCTCTCCATTCTTTGTGCTATTATTTGGAAATGCCAGCGTCAAAAATAAAATGTTCTGAATATGTTGTATCTTTCTTGGCCAACAGATAGACTCTAAGTATTAAAAATAATTTCTCAAAAGCTACATGGGTTGCTTCTACCCCCCACAACAACACATATGTAGGTGTGTCTACGTATATCCCTGCACTAGTACAAGCTAGCATTAGTGCATAACTTAAAAAACTCGTTGGAGTCAGGAATACTTAATATAGTCAATCCACTCTTTTTTTTGGATACAGAAACACATGGTTTCTTCCCCACCTCTCTCTGAATGGCTCTCAAGAATAGCTGCTCTGCTCTTCTTTAGTGCCTGTGGTGCCAGGATAATTCTCAGGAAATACTTTGAAGCCCCTGAATCCCTTTAAACTCATGGTTCTTGATGTTTCTAATGTAAGAGAAATCCTAACAAAAATGTTATGTGCTGATTCTCAAATAAAGTAACTAAACTGAAACTCATCTATAGTTAAATCCTATTACAACAAAAACTATTTCAATAAAATTTTCTGTATAACTAATATGCCTAAATGATTACCCTTTATTTCAGAAAATATTCTATCAGAATTGTAGTATAAGGACCACAGCCAGACTCCTGTAGCATTCACTGTAATAGGACTTGATTTATTATGTGCCTGTAAATCCTCTCATTCACATAAGCTATTCATAAGCAATTCTCTGTTTTCGGTATTGATGGCTTCTCTATCAGGGATAGATGACATCAAAATTATTATTCTCTTTGTGTGGTTGCAAAACACATAAAATTTATTGTTTTTAATCAAGCCATTTCACTTTCCAGTTCACAGGCTCTTATTTGCTATGAATCCTGTTAATCATTAGTATAAATTAGGATGGGTCTACAATTGTAATGATCCATGCCTTATTAACCTCCCCTCTTTATCAAGCACTGATTTAAGAGAGATCAGTTCAGCCTACAGAGCCTGAAAAACTTTCAGTCGCTCTGGAGATAATTATGAAAGAAAGCATTTTAACAACACAGAAAGAAATCTTGAGCTATGTAGGACTCATCAATTCATAGACTGAAAACTCATGTGAAGGTAAAAGAATAGCAACCCATACGCTGAATACGTGTGTTTCTATCCGGGAATACGTTACTGCAGATGTGTTGAATTTACTTACTCCAAATACTGATTTCTAAACATGTAAAAGATCTGGTAATAGGTTTTAAATGGAAGTAGGATAGCTTTAATCTAGGATTTAATGGAATCAAAAATGAATTTAAAAACATGGCCTGCCACTAGAAAGTTGTATAAACTTTAGAAGTCACTTAAATTTTAGTAGTTTTGGGCTTTTTAGGTTCATTACTTCCATGCAGTAATATCTGAAATTTGTCTGCCAAAATCTATCCTATCCTGGTATTAGTTTAAAATTTACTATAGATGTTTCTCTATATATATGTGACATCTCCTTCTATTTTGGGTTTTTATTTTTTAAAGAGATAGAGAGTCAGAGAGAGGGATACACAGGGACAGACAGACAGAGACAGGAATGGAGAGATGAGAAGCATCAATCATTAGTTTTTTGTTGTGCATTGCGACACCTTAGTTGTTCATTGATCGCCTTCTCATATGTGCCTTGATCATGGGCCTTCAGCAGACCTTGCTCGAGCCAGTGATCTTGGGTCCAAGCTGGTGAGCTTTTTACTCAAACCAGATGAGCCTGCACTCAAGCTGGTGACCTCGGGTCTCGAATCTGGGTCCTCCGCATCCCAGACCGACGCTCTATCCACTGCGCCACCGCCTGGTCAGGCCATCTCCTTCTATTTTTATATTAATATTTTATCTTTACTTCCATGCTTACTTTTAAGTGTATAATCACAACATAAGATTTTACTTTTTATGCCTATTGTCTTTGTAAACCCGTGGTTGCTAACGAGACATAAGAATCCTCTTTCTTTTCCCTTAGACAATGGCAAACATTGAACCAAGTAAGTATTTACACTAGAAATAGTGCAAAATGGTAGAAATGATCTGACTTTTCAAGAAAATTCTATTCTAACTTTCTAACAGTCACATTTCCTGGTGTACTAGTGATCAGTATAGAAAGGCCATGGAGGGCTGACTATAATAATTGGGCAGGTTCTAATCATCCTTTCCCTAGATAGTCCTTTTTAATTGTAATTGATTCCAAACATTTTTTGCTCTTTGGGTTTATGCTAACATACATCATTTGAACCACTGCTCTTATCAATAGATCTCCTAGACCAAACTAATTAAACTAGAATTATATAAATAGTTACTATAAATAGAAATTATAATAAGTATAATTTCTATTTAAGTATAATTTCTATTTCTAGTAAAAAATGTGTATATATAGATATCATTATTAAGACAGTTGTTTCTTGGTTTATTTATAATTAATTCTCAAAAATATTCATCCATTGCAGCCTTAGCAACCTTTTTCGTATTGTGACATCTCCTGGGGTATAAAATCTCAATGGAATGGTTATGCACTGGCCTAAAAAATCTTTCTGCTAGTCACTCCATGGTTCAGGCAACACGACTGGTAATACAGAGGCAATGAGAGCAGAGGAAATTCTCATCTATTAAAAGAAAATAGACACATGGGCAAATACGTATTATCATATTATATATAAACTATGTCATCTCTTATATATTACTTTCAAAGATGCAGGCATTACATTGAAAACATGGATTATGTCAGTTTATCTTCATAATAACAATGTGAGAAAAGTATTATAATTATTGAAAAAAATCAGAAAGGAAAACAGGCAGAAGATAAATCACTGATCTAAAATCATATGCTAGAAAGCATCTGAGTGTGGATTTAAACCTCTGTAAACCAGCCAAAAGGATGATATGGGAACCCAAACGGAAGTCTGCTGGTTGGAGCAATGTGGCTGTCTCTGTAATAAACCATCAGAGAATAAAGTATTTGCATTTTAAATGTCTCTTTAGTTTTGACATAGGTCTAAATCAATTTTCTACAAAATCTGTCTTGCCAAGGCAGTATTATTCTGTAGCTTTATCATTTTAGTAATGTAAAAAAATAAAAAAATTTAAAAAAGCAAGTCCCCCGTAAAGGCAGAAGATTTGAGAAAAAGAAACAGGAAGAGGGAGCCAGCTAGCATTTAGGAGTACTTCCTTCTGAAGGCACTAGGCAGTATGCGTTAGTAAGTACTTAAGCCAAGACTAATATATAAGGATTGTCGATTGCATTTTACTAAAGAGAAACCTAAACCTCCAAAAGTTTGACCAACTCCCAAATATTCTCCTTGTAAGAATTCAAACCAACATTTTCTAAATTTAAAAATATCTCTGCTCTTTTCACCACATAAATAAAAACCTTCAGCACGATATCAATCCTCCCCGGTTTTCACCCCCAACATACAGAGTTAAAGCTATTCTTCATTTTAAACACAAATTTTGTTTTATTTTACAGTTTTGATTGATTTATCTGAAAGAATAATTTCTCTGTTTAAGTTATACTGTCTCATATCTCCACTTACAAACAGGTTAAAAAGAGGGGTGAGGATCAAACAGAGGTCATTTGACTATATACTCCCTTTTAATTATTAAAACAGTTTACGTAAATTGCATTGAATAAGACAAAGCTTAACTACGATTTGATTTGCAACAACTATATAAGTTTATCCTTCAAAACACAAAAAGATGGCCTAGGCTTTGGCAGAACTATGGGCAGATATCATAGCTAATCCTTTGATGAAAATTCAAACTGATCACAAAGTGTTTTTAGAAAACAATAATAAAAAGAAAAGAAAATTTGAAAACACCCAAAAATATTAAGGGAGATGAAAAAATACATATTCTGATCAAATTAGTTGGGGAATACAGTATTTAGTTGAGAAAATAGTTCGTATTCTAGAAGTTCTCAGAGGATGAGCAGATGGTAACAGTAAATACAAATGCTACCCCCATTAATAGAAAAGACCAACATCAGTCCTTAGGACAATATTTCAACAGTGTTTGAGAAAGACAGACCCTCTAAGTCCATACCCTTAATAACACTATGCAGTTTTCCTATGTGCTACTAGTGCCTAATGGGAGTAATCTGGGAGCTGACTGGAAAGGTCTGCCAACTTCTAGCTGTGCAAAGTAACAACCACCTTAATCCAGACAGCTGGAAATGATTGCACTGGTGATCATAAATTTGAGATATTGCCTGAGGTAGAGTGACGAGTGCAAGCATGACCCTGAGTTCCCTACATATGAAGAGGCTAAGACTAGAAGAACTCCTTTGTTTTTGCTAAAACCTACCTAACAAAAAGATTGTCTGAAAGTTCATTTTTGTCTGGACTAGAATCTGAAATTCTACAAATCTCAGTTATCATGTAAAGTTGGAGAAACCAGTAAGGCCCCTAGAAATTGTGTCAAGCCAGAATCTGGGCATGAAATCAAAGGTGACAAGAAAATCCAATTTGAGATTCATAATTTAAAATCAGAAATTATGCATTCTGCAGGCTTGAAGTACCCTTATTTATGCAGTCCAAAGCACCGGAGCGATGTCAGCAGTGCAGGGACATCAACCCACAGTTGATGTATGTGCCAAAGGCTTCCAGTAACAGTGAAGGACAATGCTCTTGGTCTACATTGTGGGAAGATCCATGATGGTAACTGATGATTTTACATATTCTTCTTGCCCTTTGTTTTGATTAAGCTTCTTTTTGGTAAACCTCACTCAATGTTTTGTCACAAGAAAGGCACCAGGCTGCCCATTGCAGAAAACTTCCCAGGTAATTATAATATCGCAAAAATATAAGTTGGTCCTTTATGCTAAAGATAATGCTATCAGAAACAACATATATGGTTGAAAACACACAGGATTAGGACAGCATAGACCCAAACTTTCATAAATTGGCTTATATTTCCATTGGTAGAATGAACCACATCAGTGGTGTTAAATGTTTATAGTCAGGTAACATTTCTAGAAATAAAACATGAAAAATGCATATACGCACATGTGCACATACACATATTGAAACTCCTGATTCAAGGCAAGCAAAGTTAAAGGGTCTATTTCTCACACGCTTCTTTATGGTTTGTCTCTAATCCCCTGTCCATCAAAACTAAGGTAGCAAAAGGTTATTTGAACTGAAACTAAGATTGTTTTCAAATTTGTTACTATACAACAATGGGCTTTGATTATAAGACACCAGTTTTCTAAATTTCACTTTCAATGCCTATAAGATTCACTATTCTCTCTCTCTTTTTTTAAATTTATTCATTTTAGAGAAAAGAGAGAGAAGGGAGGGAGGAGCGGGAAGCATCAACTCCCATCTGTGCTTTGACCAGCCAAGTCCAGGGCATCGAAATGGCGACCTCAGTGTTCCAGGTTGACATCCTATCCACTGTGCCACCAAAAGTCAGGCAAGTTCACTATTCTCAAATAAAAAAAAATAAAAAAAATCAAGAGTCTTGGCCAGGCAGCTCAGTTGGTTAGAGCATCATCTGGAAGGCACAGAAGTTATGGTTCAATCCTCAATCAGGACATATATAGGAACAGATCAATGTTCCTGTTGCGCTCTCTCTCTCTCTCTCTCTCTCTCCCCCTTTTTCTCCCTAAAATCAATAAAATAAACATCAAAACATTTTAAAATAGATAATTAAATCAAAATCGAGAAATTACAGCACCGTTTGCATTTTGAGAATGTCAAAATGAGTAGTCATGAAACATCCACTGTTGATTATATACAAAAAAATAATAATAAAGATAATTCAGATAATAGGAAGCTTCTTTGGGAGTAGAGACTTAAGAAACATGGTTTATAAAATAACAAAATGGTAAACACAATAAAAGGATTAATGGTGATCTTTTGAGAAGACTAAATAATTCTATACTGATGACAAAATTTTGAAATTAGAAAAGAAAGATGCAAATTTAGAGTAATTTTTTTGGCAAAAGTTACTTAATTCCCTAAAAAACACATCTATTATCTTTGGTTCTGTGAGACTCTGGTCAAACTTAGAGCGAGTAAATAATATGATATCCTAAAATTGATTTAAGCTAACTTTTAATCTTTGCCTAGGTATTGATTTTTTCATTAAAATAACAAAAGAGCTTTTGATTAAATACCCAGGGTAAGTTTATTACTATATTCAGCATGTAAAAATCTAATTTAAAATAAATATAGTTCTCTACTAAGGGACATGATTTATAATTATCAGTACTTTAATTTATACTCATTACTATTATTTTCATTTTATGAGTGAGGAAAATAAGACACATAAGTTTCAGTTCACTCATTTATCACAGCTCTTGGTTTCATTGATCATTTCCATTTCTTTTTCTGCTATTTCATTTAGTTTTACTCTGATCATTGTTATTTCCTTCCTCTGCTAACCATGGGCTTAGTTCATTTCTTTTTTTACTTTCATAAGGTATCAACTTAGGTTGTTTAGTTGAGATTTATTTTTCTATAATAAATAACAGGAATTTATTGCTATAAACTTTTCTCTTAGAACTACTTTTATTTTATCCCATGACTTTTGACGTGTTATGTTTCCTTTTTTTAAATTTTTCTATTTTTTATTTTTATTTTATTTATTTATTTTATTTTCATTTTTGGTTTTTGTTGTTTTAAGGTATTTAATTTTTTTTTAATTTCTTTGATCCATTGGTTGTATTACAAGTGTAAGGCACTTTTCATACCCTAAGTATTAACAATTCTTGATTCAGGGAAGATGCAGAAAATGTGACAGAATTGATATACATGGACAAAATTAAATCAATAAGACTTAGTAATTTAACACAGGCAAGTGGGAGAAGCCAAGTGTGGTTATCAAGAATCTTGTTTCTGGCACTAAGTAGAAGAGAGAATTGCGTAGCAGGAGAACACACAGGAAGGTTTGGATTTGGTGTCATAAAAAATGGTGCATGTAGAGTTTAGTCATGTGATTTAATAAGCCTTGTTGGTCTGGCAGGTGGCTTGCTGTTGTTACTTTGTCAGCCTGTATAATTGATCTGGGTTCTCAGAACATGGATGTAGTTGGACCTGTTGACTAGATATTTCATTTGTGGCCTCAACTGCAGGCTTTAAAATGGTCAGCAAACAGCAGACCGTGAACTACCTTAAGGTGTAACTCTTCTAGTGTCTCAAATAGATGGGTGATGTGTTTAAAATTTCTTTATTCTGCATTTTTGAAACCCTAGTCTTGCTTATTATGGTTAAAAAACAATACATTTGTTCAGCTAACAGCTCCCAGTGGCTACTCTCTTCTAAATGCCTTAGAAGCTTGAGTTATGCATGACAGTTTTGGGTTCATTCAAAAATTGGAATTATTCTTATGCCAGTTTTTTTACTATTCTCTGTGATAACTTGCACTGAAAATGATAGCTTCCTCAGATGACCAAATCGATCTAGGTTTCCTTCCATCCAGTGAGGTTGCTGACCTCTTCTTAGAACAAACTTTGCAAAGTGCTTCCAGGCAGAAAGCATAGTAAATTTGGAGCTTATTTCTCAGTTCCATTTCTCCTGCGGATCACAGTTTTACAGGAAATTTTATCCAATGTCTAAAACGGTTGCTTCACATTTGTTTTCCGATTCCATAGTTTCATACGGCAGAGGGTAAACTTGTTATTTTATCATTTTTAGAATCTCATACTTCTTTACCTAAAAGTTCATTAGGGAATTCTATAATTAGAAGGGTACAGTTATACACCAAGAACAGTATAACTCAATAATTTTGTTGAAATATTATTTATTATTATTATTTGCAAATAGTATTAAATATTTTTAAGTTTTAAAATTAAACATTTATTTTGTCCTTGGTGAATGCTGCAGGACAGAAATATAAAAAAGGTGTTGTATTACAGGAACTTCTCAATGATACATGTGATCTATTTGGACATGTCCACCCAAATAATATAAGAATATGATTTAAAAAGATGATATATGAAGTAATATGTGATGGCTGAGAAAGGACATGAGATTAAGTTCCAAAAGAGAACATAATGTTTATAGCTAATGGAATTATCCTACATTCTCATTGCTTAGAACGTCCTCTTCAATTTAGGAATAGAAGAACAGTTTGGATAAAACGGGCTATATTTAAGTCCTCTCTGGGTCACTCTTGGAAGTGGACAGTAGGTATAATTTTACCTTAGCATTTGTCAAAGTCTGTATTTTACGAATACAAGAAGTTTTTCATAAAAGAGTTCTAGTTATTCACAAAGGTCATAAGAACTTTGAAGACAATGAGAAATCTTATGATAAAAAAACCATAGAAACAATAACCTAATCATATATGTTAATATGATCTATACTGTTCAGTGATTATTATGGAATTAATGTAATATTAGTAAGCTTTGGAACATACTTTGAGAAATCCTGAACTATATTATTTAGAAGTACTTATAAGGACTTTCTAAAGAGAAAAAAAAAAGCCTATGGACAGCATGATGCAGTTTCTTCCTGAATCAAACTGATCAGTGGGCTACTGAAATAGCCTTTATAAAATGATCTTCGAGACTAGAAAAATAATAAAGCCATTGACCTTGTAATCATACATCTCAAGAAGAGACACATGAGAACTGTGTTTAAGGAGATGGAAACACTGGTCATAGAGGATTTCAAAGTCAGTGTATAAGAGAGAAACTAAAGTCACCACATACTATTCCAGTGTTCAAAATAACAACAGTCAATAGATTAAAAGACAAATTGTAGTATTTGGGTGAGACAGAACAGTATGCCTCTTGCTCAGCAATGTTATAGAAGGTGTATCTGTGCTAATACAAAAGTCAGACATAGGACGGTTAATAGAGCCATGTAGCAGTATCATCAGCAGCCAGTTTAGCCTTTTAATTAAGAAAAACAGAATAGAGACTTGAAGTCTTCATTAAAGAGTGTGCTAAAATTTAACACTGTACCCAAAGAGTGTTTCATAGCACACATTATAACCATCATTCACATCTCTACTAGCAGAAAGAGATGGCCTACCTGAAGAACACTAAGAACATAAAATAGAGAAGGTTTTCTCTCTTAAGAACCTGTAGTTCAAAGAGTTCACCTGTTAATCCTGAGAGGACTAGTGATTAAACAATATTCATTACATATAGGCGTAAATTATTTGTAAAGCTGTGTCATTTAGCTGATAAACAGATTGTTCTCCCTCTTTCATTCTTAATTTGTTACTGTTTTCGACCAATAATAAAAAAATTCTGACATAATTCACATTTAGGTTGATATTAAAATGAAAATCTTTGAACTTGGATGAAGTGGAGTCATGATTTTTTAAGGTGAAAACAAATGCCGACTGTGTTTAAGAGATAAGACTTAACCAGGTCAACAGACTGTGTATACATTCCTACCTACTTCATATTAGTGTTTCATACCTTACTACCAAACAAATAGATGATGATGTTGACCTACCTTCAATTAAGGATGGTTTAAAGGGATTTGCAAGATGCTTTTTTTTACACTGAGTTTTGGTTTTATGTTCAAAATATGATAGAGATAGTCTAGCTATATCATTCAGAAACCATATTGAGGCCCTAATAATTTGTATAATGCTCTAAAATAACCATGGATCAACAGGAGAGTTATCTTTGCATAGGAAAAAACTACACTTTCTAGGACACATTTCTTGATCTTTTGTTTTTCTTTGAATTTTTTTTTCCGGTATACCTGTTATAAAACAGAGAAGAAAATGTTATGTTTGACTTTTTAAAAATTTCAATCTGGCTAAATGTACCTAAAATATTCATAAAATTAAGCTTTTTTCAGGATTAAAAAACATGGTTTTCTAAGTTGTTTATAAGCTGATGGAAATATTTTAAGCACAAGGTGCAGCAGAATTTTAAATAACTTCTCTCACACCTCATCAGTGTCTATATGATTTCTAATCAATCCTCTACACATCAGCTGCAATGAGAATGAATCAGGTGTGATGAATATGATGTTCTTGTTATTCTGAAGGATGTTTACTTTTATTCATGCTATTGTGTTTAAGCTTCTCAAGCAATATTTAGAACAAAGAGACACTCAAAGCTTCTAAGTTAAACCTTCTAGCCCCATTTTAGAGTATAGGGAGGATCCCCTCCATTCGGATAAAGGTTTCCAATTAAAATAGGATAAGTGAGGCCAGAATACTAATTCTCAAATTGCCCTTAGTCTGCTGAGGACTAAGGGAAAATTTTCTAAGTCGTAGTTCCATCTGAAGTTCTAAAACTCCAAGAGAAGTTAAAAAGAAGAAAATACATGTTTCTCAAAGTCAACTTCTGTTCAAAAAAACACCCCAAAACTATTCAAGCACAGATGTCTATTCATAGAGACTTGTTATGGTAAGAGGGACTTTTCATAATTATAGGTAATCATGCAAACCTCCTTAGAACAAGATTCTATTTCATTTCATTCCTGAGATCACAGAAACTTGAAAAAAAATGAGTATTTTTACTTATCAAGCTAACAGCAAATCTTCTGAAAAGCTTGGCATAATATGTTTTTTTTATTAAGCATACATTTGCTGACTAAACAAGTGATTCCTCTTTACTCCCACAAGATAATAATTTTGAAGTTTAATCCATCCGCAAGTCTAATGCTTCATATTTGCTGCTATGTAAATAGGAAAAATAAACAAGAGCTAACTAAAGAAATGAAGAAACAAACAATATAAGAAACCCACTTGATCACAACCAAGAAATGGTTGCATTTGCTTGATACTTATTAAAGCTGCATATTTAAGTCTATTAAGATGCATGTCATTACCTCTGCCAAATGCAAACAGGCTTTCAACCTTTTCAGAGCAGCAGGATTTATTGTACAGTTCAAAGAATGATTGTATCTGTGGTCTAATTTCATAATAAATACACAAACAGGATTTATTCTCAGAGTAACATTGGGATGATTTCAGAGCTGTAAGTCAGGTGCTTGATGAGCCCCTGAAAATATTTGTTTGGTATTCCAAATAATACATATTAATTTACACTGTTCTTCTGAGATAACCAGAAAATGTTATTTCAAGTAACAGCTTACTTAACAAACACGGGTTCCAGTAGAGATACTACTCAGCTATCATGAGACACCATATATTTATTTTAGGTAAGCTCATCTCTATAACTCATGTCCCCAGAAAATTATAAAAATTGTGAATTGGCTGACATTCTGCTCAAATAAGATTTCTCTAGCTGCTGCAAAAATGCAAATGAATTAATGCAAATTAATCGCTTTAAAAATGCTTTATTGCATTGATAAATACTACATTTCACTTGAAATGAAGCCAGAGAAAAAATGACTCTTAAATGCCACAAGCAAAGAGTAATCAAATTACTTATGAAAAAAATTATAATGTAAAACATTAAAAATCTGTCTACTTTCATCAAAGGTTAGGTTATAAAGAAAAGTGTTACTATGTATGTATATCAATATTCCCTTGAATTTTTAAAACTTCATTTTTAAAATTTCATTTATATTCTCTCACAAAGAATGAGGTACACTTAAATGTCCTAACATACTTTATTTAAACAGTTAACTTTGAAATTTAGGAAATTGGATTATTAGATCTTGTATTATTTTCAAAAATACAACAATTATCAAATCCGATTTTGCTATTTTTTCTGTTAATTCAGGTTATTTATGAAATTATAAGTTTTAAAAAGTATAATTTTACATTTTTATTTATTTATTTAATTTTTTACAGAGACAGAGAGTCAGAGAGAGGAATAGATAGGGACAGACAGGCAGGAACGAAGAGAGATGAGAAGCATCAATCATCAGTTTTTCGTTGCGACACCTTAGTTGTTCATTGATTGCTTTCTCACGTGTGCCTTGACCACAGGCCTTCAGCAGACCGAGTAACCCCTTGCTTGAGCCAGCGACCTTGAGTCCAAGCTGGTGAGATTTGCTCAAACCAGCTGAGCCTACGCTTAAGCTGGCGACCTACGGGTCTTGACCCTGGGTTTTCTGCATCCCAGTCCGATGCTCTATCCACTGCGCCACTGCCTGGTCAGGCGTATAATTTTAATTTTCTATTTATTTCTGATATATCTATTACTGAGATGATTAAATATGAAAACATCATAGTCCACATACCATATATATATTAAAAATGAACATATTCTATGTACAGTTATAACAATCACAATAAATACAGATTTTTTTAACATGCATAATTATTGTGGGGAAGTGTTAGGTGAAGTTTTATAAAAAATGAGACATAATTTCTTACATTATTAGGTTTATATTTCCTCGTTATTGTTTTAGTAAACCATTTATTTCTGACCAGTCTTATTATATTATGAGAATGGAGGGAGCTTTGAATATAATAAAATTAATCTAGATAATCAAAGAGAAAGTGAAAAGTTTTTAAATCTCAGAAAATTTACTCTAAATTAAGACACAATTCTAAATCAATGTTTTTGCTTATAATTCATTATTTATAGTATCAAAATATTTTTAAAAATATAACCGCCTTAAATGGCTATATAGATTAAAGCTTTATTTCTCCATTTTAAACTTTGAACCTACATCAATTTTATTTATTTTACATGAGAATCAAAATTTATTTCTAGTTTTTTGTTTGTTTGTTTGTTTTTTGTTTTTTGGGTTTTTTTGTATTTTTCTGAAGCTGGAAACGGGGAGAGACAGTCAGGCAGACTCCCGCATGCGCCCGACCGGGATCCACCCGGCACGCCCACCAGGGGCGACGCTCTGCCCCTCCGGGGCGTCACTCTGCCGCGACCAGAGCCACTCTAGTGCCTGGGGCAGAGGCCAAGGAGCCATCCCCAGCGCCCGGGACATCTTTGCTCCAATGGAGCCTCAGCTGCGAGAGGGGAAGAGAGAGACAGAGAGGAAGGAGGGGGTGGGGTGGAGAAGCAAATGGGCGCTTCTCCTATGTGCCCTGGACAGGAATTAAACCCGGGACTCCTGCATGCCAGGCCGACGCTCTACATTGAGCCAACCGGCCAGGGCCCATTTGCCTTTATTTAATGTTGCTTGCACATTATTAAAATAAACATTTTTGTTATCTCATACAATTCTCGCATACCTCCCATCTGTAAATAAAGAAGTATTGTTATTAGCAGAATCTCAAATATATACTCACATATGGTAATATTTTTAGGACAATTTATAGGTATTTTTTATTTATTCCTTATGTTTAAAACTTTTACAAACTGTGATATTCCTCAAAACATAGATACAGCAATGGTTTATTACATTCAATGCACATCACCCTTGTGTTCCTCTGTTTACGCTCCCTCCTTTTAAAAGGCTGACATATGAAGCATTTTCTTTTTTTTTTAAGATCTTATTTATTCATTTTAGAGAGGAGAGCAAGAGAGAAAGAGAGAAAGGGGGGAGGAGCAGGAAGCATCAACTCCCATGTGTGCCTTGACCAGGCAAGCCCAGGGCTTTGAACCGGTGACCTCAGTGTTCCAGATCGACACTTTATCCACTGCGCCACCACAGGTCAAGAGATGTATGAGGCGCCTGACCTGTGGTGGTGCAGTGGATAAAGCGTTGTCCTGGAAATGCTGAGGTCACCAGTTCGAAACCCAGGCTTACCTGGTCAAGGCACATATGGGAGTTGATGCTTCCAGCTCCTCCCCCCCTTCTGTCTCTCCTCTGTCTCTCCCTCTCCTCTCTAAAATGAAAAAAAAAAAAAAGAGATGTATGAGGCATTCTTGTTGTGGCTTATCCTTTGAGGCTTCTGCAGGGACTGGCTTTGGGAAGTGACGCCCTGAAAGATAAAGGCTGTCTCCTAGGGATGACGGTCGGCCTCCTCTGGGTGATCCCCTTCCTCTCTTTCACAAACTCCTCCAAAAGCTGATCAGTGAGCTTCAGTCTGAAATTATACAGCTGTGATCTTCTCCCAGTATTCATCTGCTACACAATGTATGAGTTCAAAACAATGCCTGACCAGGCGGTGGCGCAGTGGGTAAAGCATAGGACTGGGATGCGGAAGACCCAGGTTCGAGACCCCAAGGTCGCCAGCTTGAGCGCGGGCTCATCTGGTTTGAGCAAAAGCTCACCAGCTTGGACCCAAGGTCGCTGGCTCGAGCAAGGGGTTATTCAGTCTGCTGAAGGCCTGTGGTCAAGGCACATATGAGAAAGCAATCAATGAACAACTAAGGTATTACAACGCTCAACAAAAAACTAATTGATGCTTCTCATCTCTCCGTTCCTGTCTGTCTGTCCCTGTCTATCCCTCTCTCTGACTCTCTCTCTCTCTCTGTCTCTGTAAAAGAAAACAAAAACAAAAACAAAAAACAAACAGCAACGTCAATTTCATGAAAAAAAGTTTTATATACCATTTCATTGTTTTTCTTATATTTCCTGGGAAACTTACTTGCATATTAGCCTTGTCAATCAAACCCATATTCTCATTATGCCTAACCACACTTAGTGGCTTGGTAATACTTTGCCCAATAGTATAATCACCTTTGCCAGTTTCAGTCATCAAGTCCTCATGAATTGTAGTTAGCATGTCGACCTCTCTTTTGTCATGCCGTCTTTGAACTAACATGATTGCAGTATGTCTTGAGGTGCACTGCTCCAGCTCAAAGTTCAAAGACTTACATCTATGATCGTACTCTGGATGGTCAGGAGGCACGAAGACGTACATGAACGTTTGTACTACTCAAACGGTTAAACAATTTTAAATTAAAACAGAAGATGAATGAAAAAATAAAATGGTGATCAGTGAAGAATATGAAAATTAGAAAGCATAAATAAGAGACATTAGCACAGTGTTAAAGTTTTCTTTAAAATACACACCAACATTACCACCACCAACAACAAAAAAAACAAAACAATAAATGACACCAGTATTGTTCTTTCTCTGACTTCTAGTAAATACCTCACTAACAAGGAAGAAAGCCAAGTTCATTAAATAGTGCTTCTAGTAAGAGCTGAAAAGTAAATTAGATAAACCACATCTGCCTCTCAGTGGCAAATCTCATATCCTCAGATGACCCCCTTCCCAGCCATTGACCCCCATTAACTTGACTTTTCCACCACTGACACTACACCCTCCCTTCTCTCATCACCAACCACCCATGGCACTCGATGTAAACATTTAAATTCTCTTTTAGATGACACCAGCCAGTGGATATTGATATCTGTCTTCTCTGCATGTATCTCTTTTTGATAGAAACATAGGCAAGCAAGATTGAGGAAATTTCAAGTCTTTTTGGTTCCCAAACTTGCCTCAGGCTTTTAACATTCTGGAGCAGCAGGAGAAAATGGCTAAATCCTTTCTCCCACATGTTCTAATCTCCAATTGAATCACAGACAAACAAATGTGGTTTTTTTCCTTAAATTTGCATTTGTTATGTGAAAATAATTTCAGAGATTTAAAAATGCTTTTTGCAATCTTTTAGTCACATCACTGAAAAATCAACACATGTCATTTACTCAGCTGGTATGTGCCAGGTGTCCCTTATATTCTGGGGATGTAGTAGAGCACATACAGGAAGATTCCTGCCTTTACATTGCTTCATTCAGGAGACTAGGGAAAAGACATTTTGTAAGAAAACAAAGAAACAGTATAATTTTAGCCTCCCTTGCCTCCGCTTATCTACTGCAAAATTACTCAACTATTCACTCAGTCAGTGAATATTTGTTGAGAGTCTATAAAGTGCTGGGCATTGCTTCAGTGCTTATGAATGAACACAAAAATCCCAGTTCTCATGCACTTCCATTCAAGTGGGAAGGGATAGATTATAAGCTAAACCAGCAGGTAAACATGTTATATTGGATGCTAATATATGCCATAAGAAAAAAAAAAAAAAAACCTAACGAGAGTGCATAATGAGGTAGGGGTATCAGGTTTCAGTTTAAACTCAGGTAGTCAGGAATTACTCTCTGTGAATGTTATTAGTTGAGCAAAAGTTCTAAAGGAGGTGAGGGAGCAGTGCCTGGAAATCAATTGAGGGCAGTGGATTGCTAGTACTTTGCTTGTTCCAAGAACAATAGTAAGACAGTCAGTATGACCAGACTGATCAGTCAAGGAGAACCACAGTAGGAAAAGAAGTGAGAGAGACAAGGACATGGTTTGGAGGGTGTAAACTGATTGTTTGCAACCTTGACCATTCAAAGGACTTTGACTTTTATATGAGTGAAGTGGGAAACAATTGAGAAATTCTGAGAAGACAGAGTGTGCACATCTGACATGTTTAACAGGGGAAGACAAGAAGACTCATCAGTAAAATGAGAGAGGATCATAAGATATTACTGTTATTCCACCAATGGTGTGGCAGTAGAGGAGGCAAAGAACTGGTGGGTTTTAAAGGTAGCAAGCTTAATGGTGATTGTATTGGGGGTGTGAGAGAAAATAGAAGAGTCAAAGATGACCCTAAGATTATTGTCTTGGACCACAGAACAAAAGAGTTGGCATTAACTGAGATGGGGGATCAAGGGGAGAAGTGATATTCCCAGAAAGGTAAGAATTCTGATATCGATATAAGTTTTAAGAAGCTTACTAAACATCTAAAACATCTAAGTATAAAGATAAAAATAAAAGTCCAGAGCTCAGTGGAGAACTCTAGGTTGGAGACAAACATCTAGAAATCAAGATATTTAAAATTGTGTGAGTTAATAAGAAAAGTGTAATAGTTGCATTTAACTATACCTCCACGCATTGCTAAAAATTATATTCTCAGATATTTACATTGGACCTAACACAAAGTTAAACCTTTAATAAATGTTTACTAGTATTATATTTATTATCATTACTATTACTATTATTTAGAATTCTGCCTTATAGGTAATATTTTTTTTTTCACAATTACTGCAACAGTAACTACCGGAAATCACAGAGTCAAGTCTGAATATAAAGACTATCAGAATATACACAAAATGTGTCAGAATGTGTTAGGAGTGTGATTTGTTACCTTTCCTTTCCTTATGTTTCTCACCTGTGAACAAATTTCTGTGTTATTAGTTAGAATAAGCCATATTAAGGTATTGTCTAGTTGTTTCAACATATGACCTTTTCTTATACAGCTTCAAATCATAGCCTTATTGAGCTATAATAAAAGTAAAAGGGGATAGTAAAGAATACCGTGTTCCCACAATCATGTTGCATTGATCATAAAGAATGAACTTTATGGGCAGCAAGAGGTTAAGAGCGATTTAAATCCCATTCCAAACCCTGATAGAATTTGTGTTAACATTTACTGGTCTTTTGACATTTTGCCTTTATGTTTCAACCAAATTGAACAAAACAGATTATTCGCATTCAAATACACATTTTAAAATCAATATCAGTTGTGTTTTTCTTATTATTTTTTCTTATTCAAATCACTCTTAACTAGTAGAGCAAAATGAAAATCAGTGTTTTCTTGATCAATCACTGTTTCCACACAATTTCCAGCACTCAAATTGTAAACACTAAAGTGGGCAGTTTGCGGGGGAAAAGCCCTATCAGCCATTACTGTATCAGCATACTAGCACTTAACAGTCCATTAACAAACATAACTAAGAGCCTTAAAAAATCATGAAACATGTTACCTGGGCACCTACACCTTAACAGTTACTGAAAAACTGCATCTATTATGTCACCTAGTGGATAAAAAGAAAATAGCAAGACTATTGACTCTTCGGGTTTGGGGGCAGAAAGTCAGATCTTACAATCTGAGTGTACAATACCTGACTAGGAAGTTTGTAGGGGCAACTAGATGGTGTCTAGAGCGGCTTCTTGTTCTCAGGAGAAGGTAGAGCAGCTTCTTGTTCTCAGGAGAAGGTAGAGTGGCTTCTTGTTCTCAGGAGAAGGAGGTCACTATTCAAGCATAAAATTGTCTCCAATGTCGAGAGAAAGAAAATGTGAGAATCAGGTTTAGATTTAAGCAGGTTTTAAAGTTTGTTTTTGTTTTTTTTTAATAAAAGTCAATCCAAGTCCCATTTAAAGAAAAATGTGATATAGATACTAACAGAAGAGTTCATGCAAGCTGCTTCTAATTTTATTTCTATATGAGTTGACCCAATGAGAATATCGTTATTATATTCAACGAGTACACAAAAATTGTTTTCTTAAGAAATCAGAAAATAAAGCCAGGTCCAAACATAGCAAAATCATGTACAATCATGTGTTTTAATAGCTTAAAAACCAGCTTGTAAGGCATGTTGGAGATTATTCAAAAATACAATTAATCCCAGGAACATATGTGATTGAAATACTTTGCCATAAAGAAAAAAAGGTACCTAATCGATGTCAAACATAAACTTAATTGATAGTCACAATGTTAAACCTCATGGCTTAATTATTGGTTTAAATTTTATTTTCATTTTGAGCACATTTTAATAGCATTTGGAGCTTCAAGTTTTGAACCTTTTGTTTCCCTAACAGAAGTATGTGACCCAGATATGGAGCTTACAACTTGCATAGCATAATCCTCAGGACTGTCAGATACATCATGCAGTATTTGTTTTGTGTTTTTTTTTTAATAAAAAATGATTAGCTGTTGTTAAAGACTTGCACTTACTGGAGAAACGATCAGGATTTATTTATTTTTTTATAAAAGAAAGCAGAGCTCATATAGTCTTAGTGCGAAAGGAAGAAGCACATATTCAAATTAATTTGTATGAATTTCTCTCTTCAACACACTGATGAATAGTTATTCAGCAGAAAAGCAGAAATAAAATTTGTCAACAATTTTAACATGATTAGTTAAGGAGAATTGCTGCTAGTTCCTCTTACAGTGATCTGAAGCATTAATATAGTTAGCTTGGGCAAGCCTGTCAACCCGGCCATCTGCCTTAGGCATGAACCTGGCATACAGCGTTTTTTATAATCCTTTACTCAATTTCAACTGTCAAGCAACTCTAATGCTGTTTTTTTCAGGTGGCAGTGTAATTGCCCCTGACTGAGAAGTGACTTAGTTTCTTGGTGTTCCACATAGCTGTAGCTTCTAGCCCAAGGGACTTGTCCCAGGCTTCACTCACGTCACGTCCCATTAGCTACGGTTAACCGGGAGTCAACTTAAACAGCCTGACTCCTTTTATAAAATATGAAAAAGTAAAATCATTGATTTTTCAATTAGTTCTAAAGTTTTTCTTAGGTCTGTGGATACATATGTGGGCTTTTGTACACGTGTACAGGGGTGGGTGACTTTTTTCTTCCCTCTAACTTTATTGATTAAGAAGATAGGCATATAATGGTGATGGGCATTTCATTATTATTTTGGGACCTGGGTCCTCAGTAGGTCACCAACAACACTTCTTCTGATTACTTTTCAATATCAAATAAAACTAAACCGTTACTGCTATCAGCATGGATTAAAAGTAATATGAAAACAATAATCTGGAAATGTTTTAATATTACATAAACAAAGATCTCAATCATGATGTTTTTATAATAGTAATGAATTTGAAAACAATTATTAAAATTTTTATACTTGCTTTTAGCTGAAAGACTGAGAAGCAACCCTATTAAATGTTTTAAATATGAAAAAGTATAAATATATCTAAATAGAATATGCCTATGATATGTTGATTATTGAATAATCATATCATGAAAATAATGAGAATATTTTGGGGGGAGGAATAAATGATCATAAGTGAGCATGTAAGTGTAGAAAACTATTCACAAGTGTATACTCCAAAATGCTAGTGATTATTATTCCTTGTAAAAACAATTTTAGATAAATTTTTTAAATTTCTTTTTATGTTGACAAAATTGTGGTATATCCATACAATGGAATATTATTAAGAGTAAAGTGGAACTAATAATACATGAAAGAGTGTAAGTGAATTTCAAAATAATTATGCTGATCAGTACACTAGTCAGCCTGATTTGCCAACCTGTAAATCAGTAATCAAAGATATGCCTACAGGTGAGTCATATAGGAGTTTTGTTAAGGTGAGAACTATTGTTTCATTTCTAATTGCAAAGTTTATTCCCATGAGATAAAACTTTATGTATTGTTGAGCTAGACCAGGAGAATCTGGAACAAAATTAACAAATCCTTTACAGTAAAAATAAGTACTGTTAGTAGCTGAGAACTTCCTGAATCCTTCCAAAAATTATATATGAATGTCAAGACCAAGCAGGGTACTGGCAGAAAAAATATTAAGTAGAATTAATAAATTAGTATTCTAGATATTTTTCAACTATTAAAACAAAAATGTATTAACCTTCTGTAAGGTCTTATGCTATAATTACTGATTAAATATATTTTAGTATTGACAATTTTGGTTCTTTCTATTAGATATAATACAGATGAAATTAAAACACTATTGTACTGTTAATTTTATGGTTTTGAGAATTGGACTGTGGCAATAAGTTGTTACATTAGGGGACTCCATGTGAATTCTATACTGTTTTGCAACTTTTCTGTTACTATAAAGTCATTTCAAGATAAAACAGTTTTAAAATAATTATTCAAATAATAAAGCCAGACAAAACAAGAGTTATGCTACGTGATCCTAGTGATGTAAATCACCTAAAAAAAAGCAAGCCTATACCAACCAAAAGCAGATGTGTGGTGGTCCAGGGCTGGATGAGAGAAGGGTTTGACTGCAAAGGGGCATAAAGAATTATTTTAGAAGTGTTATGACAATTCTAAATCTAGCGTGTCATGACATTTGCATAACTGCATACATTTCCCAAACGCATCAAACTTTATACTTAAAATGGGTGCATTTGATGAAATATAGTATATTAAATATAGTAATAAAAGAAATATATAGATATATTCATGTAAGAATATATGCAAAGAAATATATATAAGAAAGTGTATTGCAGAATTTGTCATAAGAGAGAAAGAAAAAAAAATACCTTGACAATACCAAAATATCAAAAAGCAAGAAGTTAAAATAATGAAGGTCCCTTTATATAACTGGACACTGTAAAGCTATTAAGGAGCAAAAACTGATATATCTATATACTGATATAGATATACTTCTATGATGCATTAAGTAACAAACCACAAAACTATACATATTTGTGTAATAAGTATACTTCAGAAGAGGTAGAAATGTTATGACCTTTATATATTTTTTATGAATGTTGTAGGGAGTAAAATTTTCTTCTACCCTTCTAAGTTTCATAGTTAGGCCTAAATCAACATGTAACAAATTAATAGGAAAGAACATGTACATATTGTGTAATATTTTTATGTGCACATGGGAAACTTTAAAAGGAAAATGAGGACCAGGGAGAACTGTTTGGCCCTTAAATTCTTTTTGAAACCAAGAACAATAAATTATGAGAATGTGACAAGACAAAGGGGCTTAGCTTTGAAGAATAAATTATACGATAATGTCTAGGAAATATTTGATATATGGGAACACAAATGGAAGGCAAGAACTATTTTAATAAGTTTGTCTGGACAGATTCATTTTGGTGTCAACTTTCAGTATCCAGTAATAAAAATTATTTTTGTCTCCCTGATATAGAGACAGAATTTTCAGGTAATTTCATGACCTGCTTTTATGTAAAAAGAAAGAGGTCAGAGCCATTCCTGCACTTGCTGTCTCTCAGCTTAAAAATAATGTGCCTGCAGCTTAAAATAATCAATAGGCCAAAAGGTATGGTGTGGGGTGGCGTGTTCTGAACCCCTTCAGGATCAAAGTATCTGAAAAGCATGAAAAAAAAGTTAGGAGCAGATAAAAGAACTTATTTTTTAAAATAAACTCATTTTAATTTTAATCAGATACATGAGGCAAATTCTGATTATTACTCTCCACTATTTACTTTTCCCTCTGCCTATTCCTTTGCTCAGTTCTAAAGAGGCTCATGAAGAGCCAGCTAACAACTACATTTCCCAGCTTCTCTTGCAGCTATGTAGGACCATGTGGTGATTAAGTTCTTGCAAAGAAAAGTGAGCAGAAATCATGCATACAATTGCCTGGTACATTATTACTTGTTTTGTACTTCCCGCTCTTTTTCCTTCCTAAAAGGCTGTGTGGGTGGACTTCTGCCAGTTTGACCATGTAGATGAGGACAGACCTACGTGAAGGTGATAGTACATCATGAAGCTGAACTGAGAGCATCATTGGGCTGCGCCATCTACTTTTTTTCAAATTTGTCTATTGGAACTCTTCCTTGAGAGAAAAATAAGTTGTCTTTTGTGAGCTGTCGCATTTTGAAATCTTTCTACAGCAGGATGACCCAACAAAAGATAGCATATATTATGTTTTAAATATAATTTATTTTTTAAAACGTAAGATCAAGGAAATAAGTATTGTTTTAATTTTTATTTTTTAAATGAACTTATTGGGGTGACACTGTTTAACAAAATTATGTAGGTTTCAGTGGCCCAATTCTACAACATATCTCTGGACGTCATATCATGTTATCACCCCCCAAAGTCAAGTCTTCATTTATCACCATTTATTCCCCTACCCCCTCCTCCACCTCCCCATCTCTAACCAGAAATCATCACACTGTTATTTGTATTCATGGATTTTCTCTCTTTTTTTTTTAATTTTTGCTCAATCCCTTCAACTCCCTCACCCAGTCCCCCAACCACAGCTGTCAGCCTGCTATTTATCTATGAGTTTGTCTCTATTTTGCTTGCATGTTCATTCTAAACTAAAATGATGAAAATGTTGATCCCATTATATATGTACCCAATGAGCCTATTTCAGTAGTATTTAACATTTCTGCTTTAGAATGGCATAGTAACGTACCAGTTGATTTTATTCTAACTCTTTTTTTTTAAATAAATTTTTATTAATGGTAATGGGATGACATTAATAAATCAGGGTACATATATTCAAAGAAAACATGTCTAGGTTATTTTGTCATCAAATTATGTTGCAAACCCCTCGCCCAAAGTCAGATTGTCCTCCGTCACCCTCTATCTAGTTCTCTGTGCCCCTCCCTCTCCCCCTAACTCTCTCCCTCCCTCCCTCCCATGTCCTCCCTCCCCCCCCCCACCCTTGGTAACCACCACACTCTTGTCCATGTCTCTTAGTCTCATTTTTATGTTCCACCAATGTATGGAATCATGTAGTTCTTGTTTTTTTCTGATTTACTTATTTCACTCCTTATAATGTTATCAAGATCCCACCATTTTGCTGTAAATGATCTGATGTCATCATTTCTTATGGCTGAGTAGTATTCCATAGTGTATATGTGCCACATCTTCTTTATCCAGTCTTCTATTGAAGGGCTTTTTGGTTGTTTCCATGTCTTGGCCACTGTGAACAGTGCTGCAATGAACATGGGGCTACATGTGTCTTCACGTATCAATGTTTCTGAGGTTTTGGGGTATATGCCCAGTAGAGGGATTGCTGGGTCATAAGGTAGTTCTATTTTCAGTTTTTTGAGGAACCACCATACTTTCCTCCATAATGGTTGTACTACTTTACAGTCCCACCAACAGTGAATGAGGGTTCCTTTTTCTCCACAGCCTCTCCAACATTTGCTAATACCCGTCTTGTTGATAATAGCTAATCTAACAGGAGTGAGGTGGTATCTCATTGTAGTTTTGATTTGCATTTCTCTAATAACTAATGAAGCTGAGCATCTTTTCATATATCTGTTGGCCATTTGTATCTCTTCCTGGGAGAAGTGTCTGTTCATGTCCTCTTTCCATTTTTTTATTGGATTGTTTGTTTGTTTGTTGTTGAGTTTTATGAGTTCTTTGTAAATTTTGGATATTAGGCCCTTATCTGAGCTGTTGTTTGAAAATATCAATTCCCATATAGTTGGCTGTCTGTTTATTTTGATATCAGTTTCTCTTGCTGAGCAAAAACTTTTAATTCTGATGTAGTCCCATTCATTTATCTTTGCCTTCACTTCTCTTGCCATTGGAGTCAAGTTCATAAAATGTTCTTTAAAACCCAGGTCCATGATTTTAGTACCTATGTCTTCTTCTATGTACTTTATTGTTTCAGGTCTTATATTTAGGTCTTTGATCCATTTTGAATTAATTTTCGTACACGGGGACAGGCTGTAGTCGAGTTTCATTCTTTTGCATGTGGCTTTCCAGTTTTCCCAACACCATTTGTTGAAGAGGCTTTCTTTTCTCCATTGTGTGTTTTTGGCCCCTTTATCAAAGATTATTTGACCATATATATGTGGTTTTATTTCTGGGCTTTCTATTCTGTTCCATTGGTCTGAGTGTCTATTTTTTTGCCAATACCATGCTGTTTTGATTATCGTGGCCCTATAATATAGTTTAAAGTCAGGTATTGTAATGCCCCCAGCTTCATTCTTTTTCCTTAGGATTGTTTTGGCTATTCGGGGTTTTTTATAGTTCCATATAAATCTGATGATTTTTTGTTCCAGTTCTTTAAAAAATCTCATAGGGATTTTGATGGGAATTGCATTAAATTTGTATATTGCTTTGGGTAATATGGCCATTTTGATTATATTTATTCTTCCTATCCAAGAACAAGGAATATTTTTCCATCTCATTGTATCTTTTTCGATTTCCCTTAACAATGCTTTGTAATTTTCATTATATAGGTCCTTTACGTTCTTTGTTATGTTTATTCCTAGGTATTTTTTTGTTGTTGTTGCAATCGTGAAGGGGATTATTTTTTTGAGTTTGTTTTCTAATATTTCATTGTTGGCATATAGAAAGGCTATGGACTTTTGTATGTTAATTTTGTATCCTGCGACCTTACTGTATTGGTTTATTGTTTCTAATAATCTTTTTGTGGAGTCCTTCGGGTTTTCAATGTATAGGATCATATCATCAGCAAAAAGTGATAGCTTTACTTCTTCTTTTCCGATATGGATGCCTTTTATTTCTTTGTCTTGTCTGATTGCTCTGGCCAGAACTTCTAGCACCACGTTGAATAAGAGTGGAGAGAGTGGACAACCCTGTCTTGTTCCTGATTTAAGGTAGAAAGTCCTCAGTTTTATGCCGTTTAATAGGATGTTGGCTGATGGTTTATCATATATGGCCTTTATCATGTTGAGATATTTTCCTTCTATACCCATTTTGTTGAGAGTCTTAAACATAAAATTGTGTTGTATTTTATCAAAAGCCTTTTCTGCATCTATTGATAAGATCATGTGGTTTTTGTTCTTTGTTTTGTTGATATGGTGTATTATGTTAACCGTTTTGCGTATGTTGAACCATCCTTGAGATTCTGGGATGAATCCCACTTGATCATGATGTATTATTTTTTTAATATGTTGTTGTATTCGGTTTGCCAGTATTTTGTTTAGTATTTTAGCATCTGTATTCATTAGAGATATTGGTCTGTAGTTTTCTTTCTTTGTGCCATCCTTGCCAGGTTTTGGTATGAGGGTTATGTTGGCCTCATAAAATGTGTTTGGAAGTATTGCTTCTTCTTCAATTTTTTGGAAGACGTTGAGTAGAATAGGAACCAAGTCTTCTTTGAATGTTTGATAGAATTCACTAGTATAACCGTCTGGGCCTGGACTTTTATTTTTGGGGAGATTTTTAATAGTTTTTTCTATTTCCTCCCTGCTGATTGGTCTGTCTAGGCTTTCTGCTTCTTCATGACTCAGTCTAGGAAGGTTGTATTGTTCTAGGAATTGATCCATTTCTTCTAGATTGTTGTATTTGGTGGCATATAATTTTTCATAGTATTCTACAATAATTCTTTGTATTTCTATGATGTCTGTGGTGATCTCTCCTCTTTCATTTTCGATTTTATTTATTTGAGTCCTGTGTCTTTTTTCCTTGGTGAGTCTTGCCAAGGGTTTGTCAATTTTGTTGATCTTTTCAAAGAACCAGCTCCTCGTTTTATTGATTTTTTCTATAGTTTTTCTGTTCTCTATTTCATTTATTTCTGCTCTGATTTTTATTATCTCCTTTCTTCGGCTGGTTTTGGGTTGTCTTTGTTCTTCTTTTTCTAGTTCCTTAAGGTGTGAAGTTAAGTGGTTTACTTCGGCTCTCTCTTGTTTGTTCATATAGGCCTGAAGTGATATGAACTTTCCTCTTATTACTGCTTTTGCTGCATCCCAGAGATTCTGATATGTCGTATTTTCATTTTCATTTGTCTGTATATATCTTTTGATCTCTGCGCTTATTTCTTCTTTGACCCATTCATTTTTTAGAAGTATGTTGTTTAGTTTCCACATTTTTGTGGGTTTTTCCCCCTCTTTTTTGCAGTTGAATTCTAGTTTCAAGGCTTTATGATCAGAAAATATGCTTGGTACAATTTCAATTTTTCTAAATTTGCTGATATTGTCTTTGTGGCCCTACATATGGTCAATTCTTGAGAATGTTCCATGTACACTAGAGAAAAATGTATACTCTGTCTCTTTGGGATGAAGTGTCCTGTAGATGTCTATCATATCCAGGTGTTCTAGTATTTCGTTTAAGGCCACTATATCTTTATTGATTCTCTGTTTGGATGACCGATCTAGAGCCGTCAGCGGTGTATTGAGGTCTCCAAGTATGATTGTATTTTTGTTAGTTTTTGTTTTAAGGTCAATAAGTAGCTGTCTTATATATTTTGGTGCTCCTTGGTTTGGTGCATATATATTAAGGATTGTTATGTCTTCTTGATTCAACTTCCCCTTAATTATTATGAAATAACCATTTTTGTCTCTGAGTACTTTTTCTGTCTTGTAGTCAGCATTATTAGATATGAGTATTGCTACGCCTGCTTTTTTTTGGGTGTTGTTTGCTTGGAGTATTGTTTTCCAGCCTTTCACTTTGAATTTGTTTTTATCCTTGTTGCTTAGATGTGTTTCTTGTAGGCAGCATATAGTTGGATTTTCTTTTTTAATCCATTCTGCTACTCTGTGTCTTTTTATTGGTAAGTTTAATCCATTTACATTTAGTGTAATTATTGACACTTGTGGGTTCCCTACTGCCATTTTATAAATTGCTTTCTGTTAGTTTTGTATCTAGTTTGATTCTTCTCTTTTGTTTTTCTATCATTTGTTTTTGTTTGTTCCATACTTCTTTCCTCTGTTGCTACCTTTTTTAAGTCAAGTGTTTTTGTGGTGGTTTTTTTAAGGGTGGTTACCATTAAGTAATGAAAAGGGTACCTACCATATTCATTGTAGTACCCTATCTTATAAGTATTTCTGCACTTCATCATCCTTTGCTACTGTTAATCTCCATCCTCTCCCCCCTTTTTTTCCTTTGTTGTCACAGTTTAAGTTTGGTTTTATTGTGTTCTTGGTGGAGCTGTTACTTGTGGTGTTGTTTTCTTTTGTTCTTTGAAGCTGGTTGGAAAACCCCCCTTAGTATTTCCTGGAGTGGGGGCTTTCTGTTGATAAATTCTCTCATCTTTTCTGTATCTGTGAATGTTTTTATATCTCCGTCATACTTGAAGGATAGCTTTGATGGGTATAGTATTCTTGGCTGAAAGTTCCTCTCTTTCAGGGCTTTAAATATTGGGGTCCACTCTCTTCTAGCTTGTAGAGTTTCTGCTGAGAAATCTGATGATAATCTAATAGGCCTTCCTTTATATGTTGTACTCTTCTTTTCCCTGGCTGCCTTGAGAATTTTTTCTTTGTCATTGGTTTGTGTCATCTTTATTATGATGTGCCTTGGAGTGGGTTTGTTGGGGTTAAGAAAACTTGGTGTTCTGTTTGCTTCTTGAATTTGAGGCTTTAGTCACTTCCACAGGCTTGGGAAGTTCTCATCTATTATTTGTTTTTCAGCTCGTGAATTGAGTTTTTCATTTCTGTTTGATTTGTTTTTATAGTTTCAATTTCCTTGGTAATATATTCTTTGTGTTCATTGAGTTGTTTTCTGATCTCCCTATATTGCCTTTCTGTGTTTTCTTGTATATCTCTGAATATTTTTAAGATTTCTATTTTAAATTCTCTGTCATTTAGCTCCAAGGCTTCCAATATGTTAAGTCTTTTCTCCATAGATTTTTCCACATCTATTTGTGTTACCTCTCTTTCTTTTGTATCCATAATATTCGATTTCCTCTTTCTTATCGGCATCTGAGGGTGGTCTTATTGATAGCACTAATTAGAATTAATAAAGAGTTAAAAGAAAAAAAAAAAGGGTAAAACACCCCACAAAAAAAAAACAGTAATAATTTATTATTTCCCCCTTTTTTTCTCTCTTCTCTTTCCCTCCTCTCCCCTCCTCAGGGAAATATCGTGCCTATAATGGAGGGCCTGATTTGGGGTGAAGAGTTCAAGGGGCAAAAAAAAGGGAGTAGGGACCTACTAAATGCAAAAAAAAAAAAAAAAAAAAGGAAGAAAATCTTAGACAAGCATAAGATGATTTGCTTGTAAGTGATGGTCAACTAAGAGATATAATGAGAGTGATAAGAGGGAATCAGAAAAAAGGACCAAAAAAGAATAATAAAGAAGAAAAAATAAAAATAATAAGTAAAAATCTGTTGTATTAAGTGGAGCGAAGACTAAATACAATGGAGACCTTGGGTTGGGAGGACCCAAAATGCCACAAAAATAAACAAACAAGAGAAAAAAAATAAAAACAAAAGCAAAAAAGAGAAATAAAGCCAAAAAAAAGCCTTGAGTCCCAAATTAACTAATTTGTTCGTGATTGAGGATTATATGGGAGGAAAGTAAAATGAGAAAAGAAAAAACGAATAGAAAGGAAAAAATAAGAAAAAGAGAAAAACGAAGGAAGAAATAAAATAGGAGGAGAAAAAAACAAAGCAAGACAAAAAAAAAAAAAGAGGAGAGAGTGAGAGTTAAGTGTTTTGGAGTATAACCTTAAAGGAGGGTGAGGATGAAGAAGAAAAATAAAATGCAACACTCATGGGTAGTGTAGTTCAAGAAAGGGGAAGCATAAGATGGGCAGAGAATAGAAGGACCGAGGTGGAGGAAATAAAGGCAAAAAGATAGAAGAAACAAACAACAACAACAACAACAAAAAAAAAATTAGTGGATCAAGTTGTAAAGTCTGTGGGTTTTTCTTGATTTTGAGAGGTTAACTTCTTCCTTTTTCTTTTCTCTCCCTCTTCCTAGTCGGTGACTCTGTACCCCAGGCTCTGCCCCTGTGTCACTCTTAGGTAGGGATTTGCAGTTGATGGGATTCTATGGCAATGTCATATAATTGGCTTTAGTCTTGCTGGAAGTAAAGGCTTGTTGGCGTTTGCAGGGTCCAACGATGAGAGAGTTTGCTTTCCTGGATTCTCTCTCCTAGTCCCCCCTTTCTGAATTAGCAGCCTGGTGATCCAGCTATAAGGCTGCAACTGCTTCTGCCTGGGGAGTAAGAGGCTCAAAGAGCTGGGAAATCCCCACTCTATCCCCACTCAGTGCAAGGCTTTGGGAAAGGCTCTGACAGTCAGGGCCTCCAGTGTAATCAGGCGGGGGTGGGAGTCAATTGTTGTCAAGGTGACTGTTCAGCGCCTATCATTTAGTTGGACCTCTCAACCCAGGCTTTCCACACTTTGTAGCCTGTTTTTTCAGGGAAGAAGAGGCACTAGTCTCTGCTTACGACTAGTGTAGTATAGACCTTATTATCTGCCAAGTCCTTCTTGTTAGCGTTTATCCCTGAATATGGAGGCTCTATCAATCAGAAGTTGCCCCCGCCCCTTTAGCGACAGGCACTTAAAAAATATCACGCCTCTTGTCTTGGATCGCTGAACTGAGAGAGATCTTATCAATTAGAACCGAGAGTGCGCAGATTTTATGGGTTAAGCTAATTTCAGTGATTGGGTCGCAGCTGTGATTCCGAAGGTATTTTAGGCTGCCTGCGCGCGCCCCTCCCCCAACGCTTGATTGTTAGCTTGAATGGCTGGGTGAGGTGCCCCGCCCACGGAGAGAATCTCCCAAGCCTCTCCTGCTCGCCCCGCCGCTGGCGGCTGGACTGCACCAGGCGCAGGATAATGGAGCCCCCTGGGTGTGTGGGCCAGCAGGGCGCCCTGGGCACGTGGAATGCCCAAGGCACTCGCAGTGTGCGGGCCGCTGGGAACGTCAGCGGTGCTCAACCGGACCGGGCGCGCGCTCGGCTGCTCGCTGTGGCGGCTCATGCCGGCCGCTCCTGGTGGCGGTTCGCGGCGCTGCGGCTCGCGGGGGCTCACGGCCGCTGGCGGTGGCGGCTCGCGGGGGCTCGCGGCGGTGGCTCGCGGTTCCCAAGTATATGGGCTGACTCACCGCAGGCGCACTCCCTCGCGGCTTGAATGAGCGTCGCTGCGGTAGCTTCCTCCACACCCTTGTCTCTCAGATTCAAGTGATAACAGTCCTTTTGCTTTCAGTTTGTGTGGAACTCTGGAATGCTCCGAGGATAAATTTTTCTGTTTCTAGTTGATAAATTTGTTGTGATTTAGGGGAGAGTTGTCGGACGCGCTTCTCACGGCGCCATTTCCGTGACGTCACTCTCTATTCTAACTCTTATACTTTAACTTTCAAATTGTTCTTAATACAATTATGTAAAAATTCAATACATTATGTCCAAAAAAAAAAAAACTAATAGTTTTTTGCATTTCATTTCAGTGATTTCTTTTGATATTTATTTTTCTTCATTTTCCAGACAACCTTCTTACAAGACTACATTTTATTTTGACAGCTGTAATATTGTCACTTGTTTACTTCTCATCAGATAACGGACTTTGGTATCTGATTAGCTTTATTCTATTCTTGAAAAAAATGTCATCCTCAGGCTAACATATCTTACAGATAGTTGTCAGTACATAACCTTTGGTACTTCTAATATTACTGTAACAACTTCCACAAAACATAATGCAAGCAGGCTAGCTAGGTTCAAAAATGGCATTCGTAATATGAACAAAGGTTCTTAATAATTATGGTGTAAAAATATATAAAATCTTAATTTACAGGATTACTAATCAACAGTATACAAGTCTTTACACTTAATGCTATTATAAAAATTAGTATGGTGTAATTTTCTTCTATATAATTCTTTTAAAAGATGAAATACTTTCTATCTTGAAACTTCCTTTATGCAGTGATTTCAGCAATATTTAGACACAGAAAATTTGCTGTTTTTAAAACTTAGTTTTGGATAGGCCATTGTTATGATTAATCTTATATTTATAATGTACTTGCTTATAGAGGTTCGTATATCTAAAGTAAATTTTTTCCAGAAAATATCTATATGAACATTTCTACTCTTATTTTACCATCAATTTAATCATAAACTTATATAATTGTGAGAAATTTTTCAATGAAACAAGAAACCTCACCTTAATTTAGGACTAGTATAGGAGGTTGAATGAATGGATTCTTTCATGCTTGAAAAATCCCACCCAGTCTCTACATATTTTCTAACTTATTGGTTATTTTTAAACTTATTGGTGTTGAGTTTATTTTGAAACTTCAAAACTAACTTTTAAGAATTTTTGAGAAAAATAGTTCTCCAAAGAAAGGTAAAGCCTTTACATCTGTTATATAACTACATGTAATTATCATGTAATGATAAAAAAATAGATGAAGGCTATTGTACAACTCTATGTTTAGATAATACTGAGAATGAATCATGATATGGTCAATGGAGATAAAACCGAAGATAGAAATGTGAGAAATATTGAGAAATTAAAGTCATAATAATGGATAACTCACTAAATGTGGATAATGAAATTAGGAAGAGAGCAAAGAAGGTTCTGAGCTTCTATGTTTGGCAAACTTAAATAAAGGGGAAATGTAAGATAAACATTTGATGAATGAAAGTTAGAGCCATGTTTACCTGAGCTCAAAGCAAAATGGGGAGACACAGCAGGACTGTTAAGTAGGTTCAGTAAATTTGGGGATATTATCAATCATAGTAGTATTTAGACTCTTATGTATGCCTTACTTGGAATCACTCTTGCAGAAGGCATTTCAAAGACTCCTACAACAAATATGACTTGCACATTTAGTGCTGGAGCTTAGGATAGAGCTTTTTTTCCAAAGAAATATAACTATTCGAGAATTCTAATATCAATATATTAGGGATTAAGTCAATTGTTGTTAGAAAGGTAATAATGTAAAACTATTTTTAAAATAAAGATTAGATCACTTTGTTTAGAGATCTACAGAAAAATAATTAGAACATATAGCATTTGTGAGGAAAATGGTGTTCTGCTGTTTATCCAACAAATGTCCGTTGCCTTGAGTCATTGATATGTTTGTCACTGACCCAAGAAGACTTAAGTCCAGAGATCTAAAGGCTTTAGAAACTTTTATAGCCATTTGAAAGAAACAGGGCTTGGGTTCTATAATCCTTTTAATATTTATTTTATATTTTAGCAATTAATTTTTTATATTACAGTGTTGGGTTATGAATAAAAAAATAATAATAATAATAATACTGGCCTGTGAGCACAAAGAGGTTAAAAAGGACTGTATGAGAAAATGGATGGTATGTCTATATAAACACAGTGAACATTCTAAGGTTTTGCAAAGCAAAGCATTGCACATGTTCAAGCATCAGAACATAGTCTAGTTTCATTGAAGTACAGTGTGCATAAAGGTTGAAGGTAGAGAAATTTGTAAATTAAATTTACCTTATTGACCTGTTGTGGCACAGTGGATAAAGCATCAACCTAGAACGCCAAGGTCGCTGGTTCAAAACTCTAGGTTTGCCCAGTTAAGGCCCATATGAGAAGAAACTATTATGAGTTGATGTTTCCCACTTCTACCCTATCCTCTCAAAATCAATAATAATTAAAAGAAAATGTTACAACTTAGGAAGTTTTGAATGCTAAGTTATATTAAAGAGAACTTTCCTAATCTTTGGGCAAGAAAAATCTACCTTTGAAAATGAGACCTTGCCTGATCAGGTGGTGGTAGTACAGTGGATAAAGCATCGACCTGGGATGCTGAGAACCCAGGTTCAAAACCCCAAGATCGCCAGCTTGAGCGCAGGTTCTCCAGCATGAGCTTGGGATCATAGACATGACTCCATGTCTGTTAGCTTGAACTGGAAGGTCACTGGTCTAAAGCCCAAGGTTGCTGGCTTGAGGTCAAGGTCGCAAGCTTGAGCAAGGGGTCACTCGGTATGCTATAGCCCCCAGTCAAGGCACATATGAGAAAGCAATCAATGAATAACTAAAATGCTGCAAAGATGAGTTGATGCTTCTTATTTCTCTCCCTTACTGTCTGTCCCTGTCTGTCTGTCTGTCTTGTGCATAGGGAAAAGAATGAAAAGGTGACCTTAGTATAGCTAACAGACAAGTTCTGATTATGAGTTTCTTGTACAGATACAATTCTAATTATAGAGCTTTCTTTCTTTCCTTTTTTTTAATTCACTTTTTAGAGAGGAGAGTGAGAGAGAGAAAACAAGGAGGAGCAGGAAGCATCAACTCCCATAAGTGCCTTGATCAGGCAAGACCAGGGTTTCAAACCGGGACCTTTGTGTTCCAGGTCAATGCTTCATCTACTGCGCCACCACAGGTCAGGCAAGAGATCTTTCTTTTGTTTCTCTCTCACTTTCTCATCACATAAAAATACAAAGCTGGAAAAAATAACCAATGTCAAATAATACATTATATTCTGATCTATATAAACAGCCAAAGATTTGGGGGGGGGGAGTATTTCCTCTAACCCAGGTTTTATCAAACATCTCAGAAAATGAGGTTTGAAGGTACTCATCAGGTAGTGCAATGCAATCTCAAGAAATCCCATTGATTTTTCATATCAGAACATAAATTTTCTTTTGTTCTTCTTTATTCACAAACAACTTATTACATTTCAAATAAAAGGAAAGAAAGAAAGAAAATGAAGGGCTTAACTTTTTTTTAGGAGAGATTTATTATGGTTCATTAAGGGACACTATATTTGATAGGTAAGGAAAAAGAACACACAAAAAACAAACAAACAAAAGTAAACCTACCAAGAGAGAAGGAGAAATATCTTTAGAGGCAGCCAGATTCCTAAACACTTCTGATTTATGAATTGAAGCCCTCACATAAATCTCATTTGAGTGAATATTTTGTTATGATATGAACTTCAGAACTGTGATCTCGGTTGCATTAGCTGAATCAAGCTTTCGCCTGGCCCTTAGTAAAAGACAGCTACAAGAAGATAACTATCGTGAAGCATACCCATTCTAAAAAGCCAGTTCAATGATCTCCTAAAGTCATTGATTTTTTCCTTTTTGTTCTATTTACAATATTCATAACATTGAAGTTGCTTCAAAGAATACAAATACTTGATTAGGAGCAATCATGGAGATTCCTGTCTAAGCTACTCTTTAGATCCTGAAGGCATAAAGGGGGAAAAATGATCTGATCCTGTGTCATTGTCCCCCAATGGTTTTAAACTTCTAAAACCTCTGCCTTCAGCCTAAAATGACTTTGAAAGAGGTTCAGCACAAATATCAATTTGAACCAATGCAAACATCAATGAATAACACAAGGTTTTATTTATTGAATATTCACTTGATTAAACATAAGACAACTTCATTATGTCTCGTTCTATTAAAGTTACCCTTATAGTTTGTTCCATTAATGAGCATATGTTATGTTCAAATCAGTCTTTAAATTTACTTGCTGTTTATCTTCTCTCATGGGGTGAGGTAACGATAGTTCTTTTAGAGAAAAACATTACCCATAGGTTTACTCAGTATTACGTTTTTTAAAAAGAGTCTCCTGTGTTTGAGGTACAAATTGGTTGTTACAGAATAGTCATGATGATGTAAAGTACATCATAGGGAATATAATAAATAATATTGTAATAACTATACATGGTATCAGATGGGTACTAGATTAACAGGGTGATTACTTTGTAAGTTATATAGATGTTTAATCACAGGGTTGTACGCCTGAAATTAATAAAAATTGTATGTCAAATATATTTAAAATAAAAAAATTAAAAATCTTCTGAATTGATACTATTAAGAGATATAGTTTTAAAGTGAATCTCATAACGCATATGGAAATATAAAATGAATATGTGCCCAATATTTCATTTAAGTCATTAATTGATGAGGGAACCAGTAAGCTGTCACAACTGGTTCAAATGAGAATTTAAACAACACACACATATAAAGGCAATCACAAATGTTAAAACAAATGGGCTAATAGGTGTGACTTTGAATAATATCCATAGGGCAATAATTGGTTGCATCTTACAGGTCAAAGTTTATTTGAATTTCTATGAACAAGAATTATTAGCATTAGTAAATAGCTCAAAGAGGACAAAAGGAGCAGAACCAAATAGAATCACAAATCCGGGAAAAGGATGCTACCAAGAAACTCAGTAATTAACGGTTTTTGTCTGTTTCAATGCCTTCAATAATTTTCTTCTACACTCCTATTAACAGAAACCTACTATTTGCAAGTGTTGTGTTTTTGCTGTAGTTACCATTTTTATTTTCTCAGTTGATCCTAAAGTAAGAAGGGGAGACAGTCAAGCTTCCTTAAAAGCGGGGTTTCAAATCGGCTGCTTTTCAAAAAAAAAATGTAACTGCTCAGCCTTTGAGAAAGGGACGCACGCATTGGGTCACTGTAGTCTCGGTGGCGAACATCCTTTGTTTAAGAAACTATGTGCTATTTGTAGTTTTCTTCCAATTCTGAGTATGAAAAATGTGTTTGTTTTTAATCTGCCACCATGTACTGGCACTTAAAAGATCGTGTTTGTTTTAGGAAATCTGCTTGACAGCCTGTGGTGAACAAGAAAAATTTGGCATAACATGGCAGCAGCGGAGTGTTGAGTGAGCCCAGAGCCTCTCGGGTTGCTGCGTGGGCGGGTAGGAAAGCAGTGAGATGTTAGGCAGCAAATAGCTTCTTGAGGACGGGCCATACCTGACTGCCACCCTACCTCACACTGTCAATTAAAGCCCCGGCTGCACGCAGCCTCGGGTTGATCGGTGCCTTCTGAAAAGTAGCTAGTAATTTCCAGAAAGGCCCTATTAAGCAGGCACCAGTGCTTCCCGGACACTTGAAAGGAGTGACACAAGCCAGAGGCGCTTTTCAGTTTACTCCGCGGAGCCACAGTGCTTGATTAAGTTTGAGACTCCGGTATGAAGTGCTTTGGGGAAGTCCGCACTGTGAGGCTGGCGATACAATACTTCTTCTTCTGATTAACTTCCCCAGGGCTCCCAACTCGAAACCTTGTACTTGCACTCACTTCACTTAAAACTTGTACAAAAGCCAGAACCCCTGAGGTCTCGTTGGCTTCTCCTGAAATGTGTCTTTGCTGCCAAAAAAATGTATCTTCTTTAACCGCGGCCTCTGTCCGCCCACCTATCTCCCCTTCGGAAAAACAGTCCAGCTGAGAACCAGACCCCACGTGCTGATACCCAAGATAGATCTGACTCCCTGACCACAATCATTCTGATTGGCATAATTACATGCTCGGCTGAGTAGTGGGCGCCAGCCACACACATGGGATCGTTTCTTCCGCCCGCAGCCGCACACAAAGGGGTAATTTGTCCCATGCCCCCAGCAACAGGTGAGTGGCACAAAACATAAGCGATTCCTACATGGAGAGAAAGGCACATCTCGTGGATGAAATGGGTGACAGAGAAATGATTCATGCGCACAATTACTAAATTGGCATTAATCATTTCGGGGTTGGATGGCCTCATTGTGTGAGTCTGGGGAAGTCTGGCGCTGGAAAGCTGTTGCCTACAGAATAAAAATAGCTTTATTCTTGCCGTCCTCAGCCTGAGCCCGGGGAGAGTAGATTCCCTTGCCAACTTTTTGAAACTCCAGCCCAAAGCACTGGAGTGTCACTTAAAGCCCTCCACTTCTTAATCAAATCCCAAGTTTTTCTTCTCCCGACCTTTTCCGGTTCTGTTGGCTCTCTAACAATAGTGTCAGATCAGCTTGCCTCTCGCGTGGCACTTACATGCTGTTTCTCTATCCCGGTGGAGGAACGGCACACACTTGAAAAATTATGCACGTAATTAGAAAAATTAAAAGGTATTCCGCAGATACATAGAAGGTGAAATAACAGCTGTAGGTGTAAGAAAAACGATTGTAGGCTTCTCACAAGCCATTCGTTTCAGCTCCTAAACTGTCAGGAAGAAATAGTCACTCACTTCAGTGCCACCGAAACCAATGCTCAATCCACAGGTAAAATGAAAGAAAATCTAAGCCAGGAAGAGGGGGATGAAGAACACACCACACCCCCAACTGCACGACCACCACCGGTGCGCACCGGAAAACTTGGAGGAAAACAAATTAAAATGCAATGGGTGATAACTGCGGGAAGCCAATCGTGTTTTCACGTTCATTTGAATGGAGGTTCTATGGTGAACTTTTTGTTTTATTAACTGTACCAGCCTGGATCTTCTTTCACCTGAGGAGCAGTGTCGTCCATGCCCACAAACTCAGACGGTCACTGTTGTTTTTTGTTTTGTTTTTTTAATTTTTTATTTTATTTATTCATTTATTTTAGAAAGGAGAGAGAGCAAAGAGAGAGAGACAGAGAGAGAGAGAGAAGGTGGGGAGGAGCTGGAAGCATCAACTCCCATATGTGCCTTGACCAGGCAAGCCCAGGGTTTCGAACCGGCGACCTCAGCATTTCCAGGTCGACGCTTTATCCACTGCACCACCACAGGTCAGGCCAAGACGGTCACTCTTGAACAGTGCCTTCTCCACCACTCCCGCAAACACTGAGTCTCGCCATGACCACCCCTTCCCCTCCCTCCCATAAGTATCCCTTGGAGATTTCTCTAGTTTGTACCTGCTGTATCTGCTTGTATGGAACCATCTCTGTGAGTGCTGCTATTCATCCCGCCCATTAGACCCAGGTCTTGTATTGGAGACATGCTCCTCAAAGCAGCATTTTAAACGAAGCTCTGTGTTCCTGAGGCCACCCTCACGAGACGGACGTTGATTCTCCTTGCTGTGTTTGCAGATCACATCTGGAGCAGACTGAGGGGGTGAAGAATGTTCCTACAACACCTGTTACCTCTCCCAACTGCACCACATTCTGTCTGTATTGTTCCTATCTTTCAAAGCTTTTCTTTTTTCATCCACAAAACTAGATGAGAAACCTGCCTTGATTGTAAGGGATGGGGAGTGGGGAAATGTCAACATTTCACAAGAAATGTTGGGCTGCTGATTACAGTAGTCAGAATGATGGTCCCAAGTCAATGTAATTGTCCAAGCTGAGGCCCACAGACGAGGGGGCCCAGCTGAAATTGGTAAAGCTGCCACCAAACCAGATGAAGTCCGTCCACAGAAAACCTCACCTAACTTGCCAAACTGTAAATTCGTGATCTAACTAAATGCTTAGTGTTTTTTTTTCTAATTCACTAGGGTGACACTGGTTCACAAAATTATTTACGTTTCAGGTGCACAGTTCTACAACGCGTCATCTGCACACTGTATTGTGTGGTCACCACCCCAAGGCAAGCCTCCCTCCATCACCATTTATCCCCTTTATCCTTCTCCACCTCCCTACGCCTTCTGCCTTCGGCAGTCATCACACTCTCGTCAGTGTTCATCAGTTCTTTCTTTACTCTTTTCTCAATCTCTCTGCCCCCCCATCCAGCACCCCACGCCCCCCAACAGCTGTCAGCCTGCTCGTCATGAACCTGTCACTAAATATGGGCATGGTTTGTTACCTGGGAATAGCCTGCTAATACCCCACTTGACCCCCACCATCTGACCACACAGGAAGTTTGCACGTTTAGAGACTCAGATGCCTACGTTCCTGTTTACATGAAATCTGCCACCAGCAAGCCCTGCGACTTTTGTCACTTAGCTAGGAAACTTTTCATTTGTAAAATAAGTTGTTACCATGTGATAGACATACAATACTATACTACCTTTGTGAATTCATCAAAGATAAAGAAAAAGAAGAATTTCAAAATATTCCTTTCACTAAAACAAAGAGTATGACAGGTATGTGTGTCACAGATGACCACTTCTTATGTGACTGGCACAATGAAAAGTACCAACTCTGAAAGGAAAATTAAGCCCTGAGTTGAATATATACATTTATTTCACATCTCTTCTCATTCATATACAACCACAATGAAACAAACCAAATATAGTTCAATAACAATAAATAAAAATAGCAAACAATAAAAAAAGTCTTTGAATTATCACACATTAATCCCTATTACTATATCTAATCATTAAATAATACATTTCTCTCTATGTAACTTAGTGACTTTGCTTTAGTAGTTTTAAAAAAATATGAAAAGCAGCTCTATGCTTTCTGGAATAAAGTTAATCACCACAACAAAATTGAATATTTACTTAATTTTAAATGTAAAATAATTAAAACTGTGTGTCATCAATTTATTGCCTCTCAGCCCTAAGTTGATCTTTCTTAACTCTGGTCGGTGATGCTGACGTTGGACTCTAATGTCTTCCTGTGCCAGCTGGCACAATCTCAGGCTTCGTCAAGAGAGGGAGCTGAAGGGATACCGTTAAGACCAAATGCAGGTACCAGAGGTTCTGATGGTGAAAGTCCTGGTCTACTGCTCTGCAGGAGACTCAGGGGCAGGCGCTCTCTGCAGGTTCCTTGGCCACAGCGGACGCTAAGGGTGAGCTCAGTTTGCAGGTTTCTCTGTCCCCAGCAGGCTGCATTCTGTGGACAGACTCCAGCTCTGAGTCTTTGTATGACTGTGCCACCTGATAAACAAGTGCTGCAGTGTCATTTTGACCCTTTTTATGATTAGCAAGGAACTCTTATCATATCAAAAATTAGCATATAAAAATATATGAAGGTTAACAATTCACATACTGTTTCTAAAGTTTCAGAAGTAAGACTTCCTGCTCCTCAGAGTGGGAAGCATAACTACACTGTCAAAGAAAATGGAAATTGCAAGAATTACAGTCAGGCTAACACTTTTTCTGGAGGATGTAAATTCATTGATTATAGTCTGACTACAATCAGGAGACATATTCTTAGTATTTGAAATAACAATCATGATTTTAAGAAGGTATCAGTCTAAAATAATATCAGTAATGCAAACACTTATCCTGTTTTTAAATTTTTTTGCAAAGGAGAACTGGATTCTCTTTAGAACCTCACTGTGGATATGGACTGGAAGCGAGTCATGCTTTTAGTTTGTCTTGGGTCAGGCTCCTCAGAGCAGATTTAAGAAGAGGAGCATTCTGTTGGTGCTGTGTTGAGATAATCACAGGAGAGATCACTAAGGGAAGTTGATTGGGAAGTTGCTTGGGAAGTGGGAAACACCTGACTGAGAAAAAGAAGAAGACAACCAGCCTGTAAAAGCATACAGTGTCCCCAAAGAGGACCTTCAGATGCTACTGCAGAGCTCTAGAGTTTCAGAATTTCCCCAACTTGAGACTCGGGAGCTGGCATCTCATACTTTCATAAGACCAGCCATTGGTTGAAGGACCGCTAGAGGAAGATTCCTGCCAGGCATTCTGGGCTCTTTGCCAATGCCAGCAGAACAGCTCCCGTAAACTGAGGGCTGGCCTCTCCAGAGGGGGCAAAAGCACATGAGGGCAGGGAAGCTGGCCAGGACTCAGGAGTGGGTAGAGTTAGGGATGGACCCACGGGCATCTGAGCAGAACAACAGCATTTGCTACTTAACAAAAGAAAAAGATTCTTTTGTGCTTCTTAGTATTTTTATTTCAGATGATTGTCAGAACTATTCTGAAGATGCAACAGAGAAAATATTCACAAAGAATTAATCCAAAGGTCAGGCCTGGTGTCAAATAGCGATGACCATAAATGGACTTAGCAACCCCGTGGTTCTGCTAAGTCAGGACGGACCTCTCTCTTGCAAAATAAACAGCAATGTTCTAAGAAAATACAGGGAATCAAATAAAGTTTAAAGATGACATTATGTTCTGTTTAAATATAACTATTGGCAGTTGTAGAGGTGAAGGCATCCCCAGGGGCCCCAGGCCTCTTCTCTTCTTCTTAACAGGGTCACCTTATGTATTTGTTTCAGGCTCTGTGCTGAACCCAAATGTTTCTGTGTGCTTTCCAATTTGGGTTCAGAATATTTCTTTTTGGTTCTATGCAGCCTGAATTTGAATCATATTCATCCCTTGATGATGAATCAACATTAAATTTAAAAAGTGGAAAGGTAACTGTTAAGCCTCAGAATACAAGAGATGCAGAGAAATGTAAGGTTGTTTTTTTTAAAGGCTGGAACTAAAATTACATTTGGCAACTGATAAAATTATACATGAAAAATCTGAATCCCGCCCTCTCACAGAAAAAAAAATATAGACAAATAAGATGGCTTCAACATAGTTTAATCAACTAAGTAGGGATTCTTAAAAAATAGAGAGCACCAATATCTATATTTATGTCAGGTTATGAAACATCACTCATATCCAGAAAGTATATTTACCTGAAAATAAATCTCAGCTTACAATAACATTCTAAGAGGGTAGGATACACAATGAATGCCAGAAATGATGTGTTATGTTATCAAACGGTTTAGTGTCTGGCAGATTTCACACTACATAATGAAAATAACAAATTTTATGTATATATATATATATATATACACACACACACACACACACACACACACGCATGCACACACACACACTATATGATTCAATCTTTGGCAAAGAATAAAATATACAAATCAGATTCCACTTCTTTTAGAAGAATGAAGGATATAAGAAATTAGTAAGATAAATCAGAATCCTCGGGAAAACCCATTCTTAAATTCACAAACCTAAAATTAATGAAATGTCAGTGTCCTAGGAAACAAAGAGGGAAGCTGGAAGAAGAAGCATTCAGAAGAGCCGAGAGGAGCTTCACTTATGCTGGAACCAGACATCCATTTTTCTTTCTTTCTCTGTCACTCTCTCTCTCTCTCCCTTTCTTTCTATCTTCCTTCCTTCTTCTTTCAACCCCACTTCTTTTTCTAATGAGGAATGAATCACATACAATAATGTGTATTAAATGTATTGAATCTTTAAGATACAGGTTAATGATGGACTTTACATATACACACTCCTATATGATCATTTCTATCACTCTAACTTCCAATTAAATCCACTAAGGAGCAATTACCTTACTCTCGATCACCATACATAAATTGTAGCTACCTTTCAGCTACTGATAAGTAGATTCATGCAGTTTACGTTATTGTGATCTGGCTTTCTTCTGTATTTGAGACTATCCATGTTGTTGCCTGAGTCAGAAGTTTATTGAGTTTTATTGTTGTCAACTTTAATTTAAAAAATGATTCAAATACAATAAAAAGGAATACAATAATGATTATGCTGGTAATAATCATGGTAATAATAATTACTAAAACTGTGATATTTATAATAAGAACATCTAAAATCTATTGAAAGCTGTCCATGCTCCAGTATTATACATGTTGAGTCACTGCATTCTCCTAAAAGAACGTTATTAATTATTTGTGATTATTATACATTGTTTTGTGAAAGAAAAAACTAAGGCACAGAGAGTTTAAGTAAGATGTTCAAAGTCCCATAGTTACGTAACTTTAGAAACAGGATTTGATTGAAAGAAGAATGACATGCTTATATTCTTAACTATAGGGTGTGTTATTGTAACCAGGAATAAATATGTTATATATTATTGATTTAATGATCTTAGTCTGACTAGCCATAAAAAAAGAGCTAAGTGAGAATGTACTAACAAAATAAAAACATAAAAGGATGTAAAATGTTAATCCAGATGGTTGCTCTTATAAAAATGATTTAAAATTAGTAGTTTGGCAATCATAATAATGTATTCTGTCACAAATCACTAGTGTGTAATCAATTCTGTGCTCTCACCTCAGGGCAAGTCTTTGTTACCATTAAAAGATCTGTTCCCCTCTGGCTGATGCACATCAAGGGTTCACATCTGAGCCAGAAGAATAAACGGAAGTGGGAGCTACAACTTGGCCTTTCCCTCCATCTACTCTCCCCACCAGGCTGAGACCTGCAGTTCTGATTCTCACTCAAGGCCAACAGGACAGCCTGACTGTGGGAACCTGTGGACACTTGCTACATGAAACAAAATTCCTAAATTCTATGTTCCTTGCTAGTTTCCGTTCCTGTAGCAAGCAGGGAATGGACTCAGACCTTCAGAGGCGCCAGCTCTGAGAGATATGTTCAGTAAGTTACCTGAATAAACTGCTAAATGTTCTCAGCAAAGAACTCTCAAACCGCTCCTTTTGATTCTTTTGTTCTATTCCTGTGTGTTCCTCTTCCTTCTCCTTCCTTATAAAAACCCCCACCTGCACAAGAAGAAAACAAGTTTTTGAGAACAGGAGTCCCCCATCTTCTCAGGTGGCCAGCACGTGAATAAACTTTTTTCCTTTTCATCATCACCTGCGTTGTATAATTGGGTCATTATACTGGTTTCATGATCACTAAATTTGTTGCTAACTTAGATTTATTATGCTGAACCAAAAAAATAAAGAAGTAACAATACTAGTCCAAAACATCTCCCGTTTGATGATATTCCACAGGTAAAAAAAAATTATTCACAAGAGCACGTGTGTGTGTGCCTGTGTGCATGTGTGTGTGTGTGCGCATGATGTTATAACCATAACCTGATCTTTATCTACTGGGTTTATAAAATTGAACAGTGAACTCTACTTAGGGATTTAAGAGCCTATTCTTCATCTTCTCTAAGCTTGGGGTGGGGGGGAATGTGCTGTTGTTGTTTTTTTATTTCCCTGTCCAGGGGTGAGAGTTGGCCCCTTTACTAATCTCCAAGAGTGCTTACGAATTAATTCAAACCTGGTAAAATCCTTCACTTCAAAGAATAAAAGTGGTGATATTGTGGGACCTCTGTTAAAGAAATAGAAGCTTTGAAGGTGCAATCCTGTCTCTGTAAGTTATTTATTCTCAGGAAGAGAACATCAAAACTGCTCCAGTTCTTTTCAGAGAAAGTGCTTCTTTTATGTGTTTTATTTTGAGAGCCAACCTGCCAAAATAACATTAATCTTCTGGATCATTCTTTAAAACTTTAAAGATTCGAATTCTAAAACGCACTCTGCAAAATAATGTAGATAGAGTGGCAGGTTGGTAGGCTATTAGGGGAAACTCCAACTAGGGCAATTGGGGAAAGAAATGAGAAATATCTAACAATCCAAATTTTATTAAATTCATGACATTTAGTGTTTGTTCCTTAAACTTTTCAAATTTACGTTGAAAATGACTATATCCAGAGAATTGAAACATGATGTTTTAAAATATAGTCGATTAAAATTCCTATATAGGGAAATTTATCAGATACTAAAACAGTTACTTTCAGTGTGAATTATTTATTTTATTTGCCTCTGAATGACACAAAAGATTTCCACATGTCTAGTTTTAAACTACAAGAAAAACATGAATACAGTACTTTTGTTTTATATTAAACGTAAGAAAAAGATAAGCTGCTTTCTATTTTTAACATTAGATGTTTTCTAATAATTGTGTCAAATGTTTTGAGCAATGACTGTACTCCTTCACAAACAGATAAATATTACCATCTCTTGGATATTCATAAAAATTGTATAAATGATTACATTGTTAGTTGTAACAACTCCCAGTATGTTCAATATAAACTTGGTGATTTCTCTGTTGGGAGTTCAATTCAAGGGAGCAATGTGGCAAAATTTAAAAATCTTTGTTGAGACTTTCCAAACTTCTCCATCAGCCCACAAAGTGTGAAATGATTTCACAAGTTCAACTAAACAAACACTTCCAAGCAAATCAGAGTATAAAAGGATAATGTTTAATCCTAAGACATTTTCAGGTCATGTAAAAATTTGTCTGTCAAATATAATTGTTCTCTGTCCCTTTTTAAACATCATGATGTTTGGCTTTGAAATGTATTTGATTATAGTAAAATTGACAGTACACAGCAATTCGTATGTAGATTCTAGAATGGTGAGTACAAAGACTCGGAACCTCAAAGAGAGCCAGCAAAACATAATTATAGACTGGAGCAGAGAGAATCGCCAGTTTCTGCTATCACCTAGAGATACTACTAGATACACTATAAGATATTGTAAATATTCTAATAATTACTATTTTTAATCTTCTTTTCCCCACTGGGGGGAAATTGCTATTTTGGTATACATTATTTACATAAAAATAATATTTATTTATTTTGTGTGCTGATTAAAATCTTGGCCCTGGCCGGTGATTCAGTGGGTAGAGCATTGGCCAGGTATATGGATGTCTTAGGTTTAATTCCCGGTCAGGACACACAGGAGAAACAACCATCAGCTTCTCTTCCTTCTTCTATCTTCCTTTTCTCCCTCTTCCCCTCCTGCAACCAGTGGCTCAATTGGTTTGAGCATGGCCCTGGGCATTAAGGATAGCTCTGTTGGTCTGAGTGCATCAGCCTCAAGTGCTAAAAAGAGCTTGGCACGCAAGCATTGGCCTCAGATGGGGTTGACAGGTGGATCTCAGTTGGGGCACATGCCTCATTATTTCCCCTCCTGTTACCTTAAAAATATCTTATAAAGTACTTACATATGTGTTTACATATTAAACTAACCATTTATATATAATACATCATATATATAATACATTGTATATATATACATATACATCTATACTGTATATTCATATAGTAAAAGCTCTTCAATCTAAAATGAACCAAAGGATGTTAGGTGGAGACTTATATACATGTGCCCTCAGAAGAACAGAACTTAAGAACTGAGAGACTAAATTTTTCCTAAATGCTTGACTTACAGAAGTCTGAGCATTATGTCCTAACCAGTGAACATCCACCAACAATCTCTCCCTGTCCTCAAGCTAAACCACTCACTGCTTACACTCTGGCTGGACTTCTTCTTCTTTATGTGCTTGTCCATAAACAAACCCCATCCCAAATTCTCAACAGACTCACCTATAGTGTGCTATAGCATGTGTTTCCGAAACTGCAATTCCTCTGCTTTTCCCGGATAAACTCAATTTCTGGTCATTTGAGCTTGTCTCAGTTTACCTCTTTATTTAGGTTTCCTGTGTGTGTGTTTGGTGGTATGTGGTGTGTGTATGTGTGGTGTGTGTGTGTGTGTAAATTTAGAACTCAGAACTAAGGTCTTTGTGACTAATCTTGTTAAACACGTGTGTGTGGTATGTGTGGTGTATGTGATGTGTGTGATGTGTGTGGTGTGTGTGGTGTGTGTGTATAAGTTTAGAACTCAGAACTAAGATCTTTGTGACTGATATTAACCACATCTTTATATGAGAAACCTAAGGCTCATAATAATACACTGTCTACAGTAACATCATTAGAAAATGGTAGAATTGGATGCAAATTAATTCTTTAGAATGAAAGTCCTATGTGGTTCTTAGTGCAGCAGGAAAGGAAAATAGCCTAGAATTCTTACTTAAAATATTACTGTACTGCCTGACCTGTGGTGGCACAGTGCATAGAGGATTGGCCTAAAATGCTGAGATCCCTGGTTCAAAATCCTGGGCTTGCTTGGTCAAGGCACGTATGCAAAGCAACTATTACAAATTGATAATTCCCACTCCTTCTCTAACCTTTCTCTCTATCCTCTAAAATCAATAAATAAAAAAATACTTTTTTTAAAAAAAAAGTTACCATAGTTTCTAAATATAGAACACTTCCAGACGATCTTTAGGTTTACAGCTGAGATGTCCCAAGAGGGTCTCCTCTTTTTCTATATCCTTACCAATCACGGCTCCAGCCTTCAGTGATCAGTCAGAAAGGTAAATGAGACAAATCAATTGTTAAGACTAACCACCCTGAGACACTGCCTAAGTGAGTACTTTCAGAGGTTGTCACTTTTAGAGAAAAACTGGAATCCCAGGAATTATTTGGGCACCTAATATATCATAAATTAGTCTCATGCCTTTGAAATTGCAGTGATTTTTTTTCTCACCCCAAGATAAGCTAAATGGGAGAACATCAGAGAAAACCAAAATAGAAACTTGATGTAGCATTTTTTTTTTACATAAAAGAATTTACTTTGCAAGCCTTTTGCTTAAGCATCTCCCACTGAGGGATGTAAAGCTCCCAAGTACTGCAATTGGGGGCCATCATCAGAGAATTTCAAACGTGCTCTGGTTTTGAGGCATACCCTACATTTTACAGTATTCATCAATTGCACTGTCAGGAGCTGTATTCTCATCTATTAGATTACCAGCTAGATGACATTTATCACTCAGTCATTGTTCACTTTAGAACACTTACAAATATCTTTCGCAGCTGGCCCGAAGAGGAAGAGATTTGAAAGAAAGAAAAAAATGCTGGAGCAGCAATATATTTGAAAATGTACCGACAGCTTGATAATTCATAAAGTTGCGTGAAATGATTCTGGTAATGGCCAAGATGAAGAAAGCTCACAACAGCCTACAGCTCTCAATGCTAATAACTAAAGCTGAGAACAGAATATAAAAGTAAATGACAAAAAGACTCACAACAATATCCAATAACAGGCAGATTGAGGAGGGGTGTCAAAACTTGAAAAAGGTCCAGCGGGGTGATGAGTTAATGGTTTATTTTTTCTTCTTTATCTCTCCTGTTTGATCTAAGAGCGAGCTGGGCTGCTAACAGAAGGGAGGGCACTGAGAGGAAAGTCTCCCAGAGAAACACTATGTTAAGGCAATATGACTGTGAAAAAGAAACTCTCTACTGGAGAGTGCAGGAGGAATCCCTGGTGGGTTTGTTGTTGTTGTTGGGGTTTTGTTTTGTTTTTTGTTTCTTTCCTGGACCTACTCTGAAGTCATCTCATGTTAACTGATGATAGCGGCAGAGAAATCTAAAACTATAAGAGAAACGGCTCACTCATACATTGTTGGCAGGAATGTTACATGGTACAACCTCTCTGGAAAGCAATATGGTTGTTTCCTACAAAACTAACCTGTGCCCACCATACAACTCAGCATTTACACTCTGGAGTAATTATTCCAGAGAAGTAACACTTAAGCTCACACAAAACCTTGTACAGGGATCTTAGCAGTAGCTTTATTTTTAATAGTCCATATTGTAAACAAACCAAATAATCTTCAATGAACAGAGAGTTAAACTGTGGCCTGACCAGGTGATGGCACAGTGCATAGAGCGTTGAGCTAGGATGCTGAGGACCCAAGTTCAAAACTCTGAGGTTGCTGGCTTGGGCGCAGGCTCATCCAACTTGAGCACAAAGTCACTGGCTTGAGTGTCAGATCAGAGACAGTACCCCATGGTCGCTAACTTGCACCCAAAGACTGTTGGTTTGAAGCCCAAGGTCACTGTCTTGAGCCCAAGGTCACTGTCTTGAGCTCAAGGTCACTGGCTTGAGCCCAAGGTCATTGTCTTGAGACCAAAGTCACTGGCTTGTGCAAGGGGTCACTGGCTCAGTGGAGCCCATTGGCCAAGGCATGTATGAGAAATCAATCAATGAACAACTAAAGTGCTGCAACAACAAGTTGATGTTTCTCATTTCTCTCCCTTCTTGTGGGTCTGTCCCTGACTTTCTCTCTCTCGCTAAAAAAAAAAGAGTTAAACTGTGTTTTAGCCTCACCAAGAATACTACTCAGTAATGAAGAGCAAAAAAAAATTAATATATTATTAATATATACTAATATGTAGATGGCACTCAAGGGAATTATGCTGAGTGAAAAAGTTAATCTTAAAAAGTCACACATTGCATGATTCCACTTATGTAACATTCTTTAAATGACAATTTATAGAAGTGGAGAACAGATTAGTGGTTGATAGAGATTAGAAAGCAGGTGGATAGGGAGATTGAAGAGGGTAGATGTGATTATAAAAGGGGTGAATGACAGATCCTTGTGACAAAATTGTTCTTTATCTTGAGTATTATGGTGGTCCCACAAAGCTAAATATATAATAAAATTCCATAGAACTAAATACATAAACATATACACACACTAGTGCATGTAAAACTGGTGAATTCTGAATAAGACCAATAGATTGCATCATCTTTTAAATTGTGATATTGTACTCTCATTATACGAGATGTAACTATTACAGAAAGGTGGAAAACTAGGTAAAGGTATAGAAGATCTCTTTGTATTATTTCTCATATATTTTTAATACTTGCATGTCAAGGTGCAATTATCTCAAAATAAAGAATAAATTTAAAAAGTCAAAAAAGCTAAGAGAACTCCTGTCTAGCATCAGACAACTGAATTCCACTTTAGCATTACCTTCGCTGGGTAGTTGTATTTTCATTTTTATTCATCCATAAATATCTTCTGTTTTCCTTATGGTTTTTCTTTGGTCTCATTGGATGTTTAAAATGTGTGTTTCTTAATTTCTACATATACTTTTTAAAATTTTCAGTTTTATTTCTGTAGTTGATTTTCAGCTTCCTTCCATGGCAGTCAGGAAAGATAGTTGGTATGAATGCAATCTTAAAATTTATTGAGACTTGTTTTATTGCTTAATATTTAGTCTGTCTTTAAAAATATATTCAAAGTAATTGTCTTGTGACAGCACATATTTTACCCAATGTGGCAATCTCTGTTTTTTAATTGGTATGTTTTATGAACTTACACTGACACCAGATAATACTCTAATTCACATGGAATTGAAGGGACCCAGAATGGCTGAAACAATCTTCAAAGAGAATAATACAGTTGGAGAATTCATACTTCCCAATTTCAAAACTTATTACAAAGCTAGAATAATCAAAATAGTGTGGTGTTGGTGTAAGGATCGGTAGATATATAAGCCAGTGGAAAAGAAGTGAAAGAAATGAACCTGAATATTTATAGCTAATTGATTTTCAACAAAATTGCCATCCATGCCTGGCCTGCGGTGGTGCAGTGGATAAAGCCTTAACCTGGAACGCTGAGGTTGCTGGTTCGAAACCCTGGGCTTGCCTGGTCAAGGCACATATGGGAGTTGATGCTTCCTGCTCCTTCCCACCTTCTTTCTCTCTCTCTCTCTCTCTCTTCACTGAAATGAATAAATAAAATAAAAATAATTTTAAAAAATTACCATCCATTCTTGAAGAAACAATAGTCTTTTCAACATATGAGGATGAGACAACTAATTTCCACGTGGTAAAGAATCAATTTTGAACTTTACTTTATAACATATACAAAAAGTAACAAAAATTTAATTAATGACCTAGATATAAGAACTAAAACTACTAAATTATTTTTAAAAGCATCGCGATAAATCCTCCTGATTTTGGATTTGGTAATGGATTCTTAATTTACACCAAAAGCATGAGTAACAAAAGAAAAGATAATTTTGAGTGTATCAAAATTTAAAACATTTGTGTATCAAAAGACATTATCAAAAAAATAAAAAGATGACTTAAAAATGGAAAAAAAATTACAAATTATATATCTGAAAAATAATTAATATGCAGAATATATGAGGAAATCCTGCAACTCAAGAACAGGAAAACAAATAAACAAAAAATAGTTTAAAAATAGGCAAAGCACTCAAATAATCATTTTTCTAAAGAAGATATATAAATGGTCAATAAACACATGAAAAACAATGCTCAACATCATTTGCTGTAAGTAAATGCTAATCAAAACCACAATAATATTTCACTCTGTTTTTAATAGAAAAGCTATAATCCAGAAAATAATAATAAAGAAAAGAAAGGAAAACAAGTGTTGGTGAAAATGTAGAGAAATTGAATTCTTGGATTGTTAGTAACAACATAGAATGATATAGCTGCTGTGGAAAACAGCTTGCTCACATCTTAAAAAGTAAACATGGCCTGACCAGGCAGTGGTGCCATGGATAGAGCGTTGGTGGGATGCAGCGGAGCCAGGATTGAAACTCCAATGTCACTGGGTTGAGAGTGGGCTCATCCAGCTTGAGTGTGGTGTTGCTGTCCTGAGCATGGGATCCTAGACATGATGACCCCATGGTTGCTGGCTTGAGCCCAAAGGTCATTGGCTTAAAGCCCAAGGTCATTGGTTTGAGCCCAAGATTGCTTGCTTGAGCAAGGGGTCACTCACTCTGTTGTAGCCCCAGGGTCAAGGCACATATGAGAAAACAATTAATGAACAACTAAGGAACTGTAACAAAGAATTGGTGCTTTTCATCTCTCTCCCTACCTATCTGTCTGTCCCTATCTGTTCCTCTCTCTGACTCTCTTTTTGTCACAAAATAAAAAGTATATATGGATGGACCTTATAATCTAGCAAGTTCACTTTTAGGTATCAAGGACTCATATAGATATTTGTACACCAATGTTTGTTCCAGTATTATTCACTATAGACAAAAATAATATTCACAAAAGTGAAAATTATTAAAGAGATCATCAACGAATGAATGGACAAATAAAATGTGGTATATATATATATATAATGGAATATTATTCAGCCATAAAAATGAATAAAGTTTAGGTACATAACAAGAATGAACCTTAGAAACTTTCTATTAATTGAAACAGGTCATACACAAAAGGAGAAATATTGTATAATTCTGCTTATAGGAATTATATAGATAGGCAAATTCCTACAGACAGGAAAAAAATAGAGTTAAAGGGGCTGAGAAGAGAGGGAAACAGGGAGTTAGCACTTAATAGTTACAGGGTTTGCATTTGGAGAGATGAAATAGTTTTGGAATAAGATAGTGATGATAGTTGCACAATATTGTTAATATATAATAATTAATGCCACTGAATTATATATATATATATATATATGGTACTTCTTTAGGGTAATGGACCTGTGCTGTTTTTTATTGTGATGGTAATATACAACTCTATTCATTTATCTATATTCATAGATTGTATACCAAAATATGTTAATTAAATTGTATATAAATTTAAACTCAATCCATTTGCCTAAAAGTAAAAAAAAAAAAAAAAAACCTTTAGAAATAGTTATAGAAATAGATTATTGTTACCTAGTTACATAATCAATTGATAGGCTTCAATAACTTCCAAGGAAGTTCCAATTTGTGTGTGATATTCTTATTTTATTGGGACCATTTCCTTATAATTTGAAAATATTTTCAAATTATAGACAAAAATGTGTAAGTGCTCCATTTGTGGGGATCTTGCTGTCTCTTCAGGTTTTAGCTATAATTTACAGATCATGCACTGATATAGCATTCATGAAAATTAAACAAGAATATTATTCAGTACCTCATCAAGTAGAAGCATTTTCAGGATTTTCTGATAGAAAGGGTTGGTTCAATCTTTAACAGTTGACAGGCCAAGGCCATCATCATATTTAAAACTTTACTTTGCCTCAAGTTCAATTCTGTTCCTATTAAAGGACAATGGCCATTGGTCCTCTGAGCCCTGCCATTAATCATTTCTGAAATTATGCCACTAAAGTTTTTAGTAATTTTCATAAGCTTGAAGAAGCGCTGTATTTTTTTTCACTAAAATAAGATTCTAACTATCTTTATTCTGTTTCTTCCTAAAGATTCATGAATCACATTATCTGTAACTATTTCTGATTTTCCATATTAGAAGTAATCATTTTTCTCCCAATGTATTTTTAATAAGTCCAATAGTGAGGAATATTATCATTTCAGTTCTTTCAAAGTGTCTAAAGTGAAGAGCGGCTATTCCTGTCGTAACTGTCACTAAGACTTTGAGCTCTTTACCTGACTAATAATTCAGCTGCTAGTAACTTCCAAGACACGCTTTTTTCCCAAGGAAATCATTCCATATTCCCTCTTTCAGTTTCAGTAACTGCCTCACCTGTGCTACTGATGCAGAATTCCTGAACAACATCAAAACATGCAAAAGTACAGGATCAACACTACTCATTCTTTTTATTATTATTATTCATTTTGGAGAGTTGGGGGGGAGTGAGTGAGAAAGAGAGAGAGAGAGAGAGATAGAGAGAAGGGTAGGGGGAGGAGCAGGAAGCATCAACTCCCATATGTGCCTTGACCAGGCAAGCCCAGGGTTTCGAACTGGGGACCTCAACGTTCCAGGTCTACACTTTATCCACTGTGCCACCACAGGTTAGGCAACACTACTCATTCTTTATTAACCATGATCTATGATCTCCCAAAACAAAAAATAAAATAAAATTGTTTTATAACTCGCAGAATTGAACTGAAGTCACAAATGTTTCACTCAATGCCATATGGAAACTTGGATTTTATTGTTGGTCTTACAATAAGCATACATAATGAGATTTGGAGTTGATGTGAACTTGGATGAACTGTGTAAGTACGACATCTTTATGAAAATTTCACTGGAAAGAGAATGTTTTTTCTTTTCCAGAATGTACTATCACTTTCATTTGGGACAAAGTTGACCAAGGCGAAACTCAGTGCATTGTGATTTATGGTACTTCATATCTGGATTTGACAATTATCATCTAATGGTAACAGAAGCCAAGTTATCTACATGCACTAAAAAAAGGTCTTGTAATATTTCCTTCTGTCTTTTGAGGTAAGGTCAGTGGAGAGATTCAGCTGGTTTACATCGGTTTGGCAGAACTAATACCTAATTTTTTGTTCAGTTTGGCAAACCAGTTGTTAAAATGGCACTTGTAATCAGGATTCTCTCTAAGGTGGGCACCTGGACAGCCACCCAAAGTGGAAATCACAAATTTCTTACTATTTGTTAACATTCATTTGTGCAACAGCACATTCTAAGCTCCCATAGTAATGTTCATTTTGTCCATAGGTGAAAAAAATTGCAAGTGAGGATGCCAATCAAAAAGCAATGTGGGGCCCTGGCCATTTAGCTCAGTGGCAGAGCATCGGCCTGGTATGTGGATGTTCTGGGTTTGATTCCCAGTTGGGGAACACAGGAGAATTGCCTATCTGCTTTTTTTCTCCTCCCTCTCCCCCTCTTGCTTCTCTCTATCTCTATCTCTATCTCTATCTCTATCTCTATCTCTTCCCCTCCTGCAGCCATGGCTTTATTGGAGCGAGCTGGCCCTGGGAGCTGAGGATTGCTTCAGATGCTAAGAAGAGCTCAGTTGCTGAGCAACAGAGCAACACTCCAGATGGGCAGAGCATCATTCTCTAGTAGTGGACTTGCCGGATGAATCCCAGTCAGGGTATATGTGGAATCTGTCTCTCTGCCTACCCTCCTCTCACTGAATAAAAAAATAAAAGAAGAAGAAATATAAAAATTTCTTAAATAACAGTTTTATTGTTCTTTTGTTAGGTATATTCTTTCATTAATATTTTAAAACTCTTTTTTATAACATAATCTAATTTTGTGTACCTCTTTTATTGTTCTTATTTAAGTATTAAATGCATGAAATAATGAACTACCTTTTGGTATATCATTTTTTATCCTTAAAACCATCATTAGTGCTGAAAACCGGTTGTTAAATTATTTGAATCCTATCACTAGATAAGGCATATTACAACATATTTGCATGTTTCATTTGAAACCTTTTAAGTTATGCAATTACATATTCTTAGTTTTTAAATTTCCCACACCTACCCAAAATAATGTTGACAAATCTTATGTTTCCCCTTGGGTTCTTAATAGATCTTGCTACTCCCCATCATTAGAGTTTAAACAAAGGTCCATGGGTAGAAATGATATTTATCCTCTTTTTACATTTGTTTTGCAGGGACACACATCCATTGTGACAATATGGGTGTAATTGTAAAATAAAAGGTTTATGGAGAGAACTCACAAGCAGAGATGCAGCAGAGTGCATGACTGACTCTTCCGCCCTCTTGGCACTGAGCAGAGAGCCGTGCTGGGCTAGGGCACAGCTGGAGGGCCTCGGAGCTTAGCTTCCAGTACCAGGCTGTTTCACTATTGAGCTAACTCAAAACTGCTGTGCTAGCTGCTTGCTAAGCCACCAAAAGAGAGTGGGACTGGAGAGAGGAGGATAATGAGCCCCAGAGCCACCCAAATGCGTCTCTCCTCAGCCCGTCCCATCCGCTGGCCCTTGGTGGCTCATAGAGTATGGATCTTCCCATTAACTCTCATGGATTCTGGGTCACAGCGATTCTTGCATAATTGCCTGGGAGGTCTCCTGCAGCTGGAAGAGATAGGAAGTCACTGCTTGAAACAATTGTGAAAGACCATTCTGGCCTTTTCATCCATATCTGAAATAAAAAATGTACACACACCACACAGTTTCTGGGGTCAGGAGAATCCATGCCTGACTAACTGGGGCCTGTCATCCCTCTTCAGTTATAAGATATTCACTTGAAAAAAAGTTCTTTGGTGACTCAGAAATCACCCTTTTGTTATCAAAAGCAACTTCTGGGCATAGTAGAAAGTAGCTGTACAACCATAAGAGGCAAAGTTACTATCCAGAGTCATTTCTTTCTGGGAGTCCTCCATCTGGGCAACACCAATTATCCATTAATGCACTACGGTCATAAGGGTCAGGATTATAAATAGCAACAGACATATTCACCCAGCTCCTGAGTATTTCAAAGATTACAATTGGTGATCTAAACCAACTTAGCAGATCTTTGCTAAAATTGAACAACTCAGAAGCAAATATTGAAGTCCAAAAACAGAGGTCTGTTGAAGAAGTGTAGGGAAGACTTGTAGAGTTTCCAGGAGAGACTCGTTGTAATGTACCTATTCATCTTTGTAGACGTATATTTCAGTCTATACTTGGAATGCTCCCCCATAATTAGGAGAACTAAAATTTGGTCCATAGCATAGAACCACTAATGCTGTGGGTTATCAACAACTCACTCTCCTTATGTTTGACAGATGGTTAAGCCATTCCATAAGATTTACTCAACTAGGAGGAGGGTAGATTTCTGTTTGTTTGTTTGTTTGTTTGTTTGTTTATAAGTGATTCATACCCTATTTTAAGGTGAAAATTCTTGTTGACAAGACCCTTACTGAGCACACAGTTTAGGTAAAATTATAGGTGGGTCATCTTGTGAGAAATGAGTATGGAGTTGCTTGTTTATGGTGTTAACTAAGACTAAGTAACCAGGCCCCGCTCTTGATTGGTTGCATATGTCTATTTTTTCAACAGATTATTATTCAGTTTCCCTTTTGTTATGAGATTTATGATACAGTGAAGATGGCTCATAGGCAAAGTCACAGAATGTAAGAAAAATAAACCTCTTCTTTTAATGAGAAAGAGTTGAGTTTAGTGGGACCCAGTCTCAGGCTAGCAGCTGTTACTAGACCACAAAATAAAGTATTTAAGTACAAAAGTCCAGAAGCCACTGAATATCAGTGAAGGTTAGTTGTTTTGCTTTTTTAAATGTTTATTTTAGTGATTTTACACAGAGGAAAGGAGAGAGAGACAGGAACATTGATCTGTTCCTGTATGTGCCCTGACCAGCAACCACTGCACTTGGGGACAATACTCGAACCAACCGAGCTATCCAGGGGTGACTTTTTTTCTTTTATTTCTTTATTACTGTCTTTTTATTTAACTAAGGTTTATTACAGCTATAACACAAATCTGAAATTTGAGATCTAAAAGTGTCTTCCTACTATCTGGACATGCTTCAAGATTATGGCATACCATTCAAGTTTGGCCACTTACCTTGTGCTTTGGGATAATGATTAGTCAAATTATTATAAAACACATTTCTTCCAATATCCAGAAAGGTCACACAATTGATGGGCTTCCTTCCTTACAGTGGGAGACAGCAAAGCCAACATATTATACATAACACACCCGACACGTCTCTGAGGACCGCAGCACATTGAGCTCCCAAGGTGAGTTGCACGGCAGAGGCTAGGAGGCTATTCTTACCGAAAGTCCCGTTCATATTTATTCCCTTGGGCTGGAATGCTGTGTCATGTAATGAGAAGAGACTTTTTTTAGTGGGAGCCACTGTGAAAATATCATTAATATCTTAGATATTTAGGCCTCATCCAGAAGTCCACCTTGTACTGGAGTTTGTTGAATTCCTGAGGACACTTCCCAGGAAAGCTTGGGAAAGTAAAACCAGGCTGTGTCACTTGTTAAGTGAAAACAAACTGATGTGGGGAATTTTTTAGTTAAGCAATATAGAAAAGAGGACATTAGCAATGCCCGCGGTTACATATAAAATATCACTGGTGACAGCTATTTGCTCAGTCACTGTAATCAAATGCTACATTACAAGAACAACAGTTCCCGCTTTATAAGCCTCCACAGTCCACAGTAAGTCTCCAAGTATCAGTGATTTGTAATGACTTTTCACTGGCCAGAATGGGAGGTTGTTTTATAGCCCCCCTGCCTCCAATGATGCTGGATGAGGACAGTACTTTTTTTTTTTCTTTTCTTCTTGTAAGAGGGGACGTCATCTTACAGTCACAACCTTGACAAACTTTAAGCTTACAAGCAGTTAGTTGTGAGCCATGTATTCAAATACAAGAGAAGCTATAAACCAGAGTCACACGACTGTATCTGATCAGTAGGTCCAGGCACCCATGCACTTGTAGCATTCATGCCAATTAAAAGTAGGATAACACAGAAGAACTAGAAGAAAAGAATCGAAAGAAAGGGGTTGAGAATTCGTGACTGAGGGGACTCAGCCCAATTTGTCCAGGTAAGTGGATGAAGGTCCCATCGCTCTCAGACATCCGAAGGCTGGAGCTTGTTCCGTTGTTATAAGAACTGAAGCTAGCAAATAACTTATAAATCAGGATTTTTGTTTCGTGTAACAACTGTCCACAGAGTTCCCACAGTCAAGCTGTCCTCTCTGACCTTGAGTGAGTGAAGGGGAATCAGAACTGTAAGCGCCTGCGTCCTGGGAGTGGCGAGCTTATTTTATTCTTCTTGCTCGGATGTTCACCCTTGATGTGCGTCAGCCGGAGGGGAGGAGGTTTTTAACTGTAATGAGAGTTTGGCCAGAGGTGAAAGTATAGGACTGATTATATTATATATTTTTGATTTGTTATAGCATACATAACTTCGATTACTAAACTAGTACAATTGAATCATGGTTATAAGAGCAGCAAACAAGATTTAATGTTTTACAGAAGTTCTTTTATAAGATTACTTTGTTAGCACATTCTTATTTAGCTCTATTTTATGGCTGGTCTGAACAATAGCTTTAAATCAGTAATAAACTGTATTTATTCCCAGTTACAGTCTCTCATCTGATTTCCCTAAAAAGCAGAATATATAACCTCTTTAGGGATTGAATATACTGCATTCATCTTTTTTCCACACTGCCGATAGCATAGAGCCTGGTTTATGTTTGACCCTCAATAGGACCGTGTCAATTAAATGAAATTAATTAGTTGTAAGTGAACGAGTGGATAAATGACTCGGTGGAACAACTAGTTAGAATTAATTTATATCTCTGGAAAAGAGAAATGCAAATGTTCCCTCCAAGGTATCAAACTAATGATGTTAATCTGCATTAACCATGCTAGATAAGAAGGTTAATGAACCACAGGTTCACCCTACACCGATATAGAAAAACACCTGTACGTACTGTATACGTGGGGGAAAAAACACAGAACACCAAAGATTTTTTTATCTTATTTTTCTACTTCTTTGCAATGCAGGAAAACGCATGCTATTTCCTGGAATCCCTTTCTCTAACAATTTTTTTAGTGGGTTGTATTAATTGATCTTCATCAGTTTCAGCCCTGAAATGATAAAAAGGGTGGGCCATAAACAAAGAGCCGCCTGCACAATGTTTAGGTGGAGCCCATTTATCAGGGCAAACAGCTCTAACTTTAAAAGCAGTGAGGAGAGTATTCCCCCAAAGCCCAAGTATAGTTCTCAAGCTTTAATGAAAAAGAAACAATTAGAACAAAGGCACTTGCTCACTTCAAGTCACAATTCATCAAGCTGTCAAAGACAATAAAATGCTACATACCTAATCTTTCCTGTTAACCATAATGTAGGCAGGGCAATTACATTGTTGCAGCAAATTGGCAAGAATTAGAGGACGAATTAATGTAAAAACCTTGTAAAATGTTCTGTTCCAGTAAATGCTGTTATTCATATTTAAAAATCTGGTAAGGAAATACTAAGTATTAAGTGAATTAGCAATAAATAATTCTTCTTAGGCCCATTTTCTTGCTAAAAAGGTATTAGGTCATTTTTAAAGTATATATACAAGGAAAGATCAATTAACACCAACAACACAGTCTACTAAAATTAAAACCAAGACATAATTGTAGGTGAAGTGGAAAGTAGCAACACAAAGACTTTATAATACCTAGAAAGGCAGGAGGACAGATAAATCAAATCCCCAAATTGCTCAAAATGCTTTGAGTACACTCCTTTTATAAACCATAAATCCATATACACACAGAAGAGGAAACTGTACCTGACTATGGAACTATACTATTAAACATAAAGAGTATTTTCTAAATGTCCTCTATTTACAAAACTCAGTTTGGGGCCCTATAAGCAATACAGATAAACAAAACAGGGCCCCTCTTCTAAAGGTACAAACATAAATTGAGGACCCATAAATGCCAGGCCCAAGAATTAAAAAGATGAGGAGGGTGTGTCTGAATGGGAGGAGCCCTACCAGCTCCTGAGGAATGCTGCACAGAAACAAAGCATTGCCATTCACACTGTATTGTACACGCATGCTGAAAAATATGTGGCATATTTATTTTTCACGTGCATTCTAATCTTGCTTCAAATCTCTTCCCTGGTGCCTAACAGTGATGAGATTGTTTCTTCAAGTTTGTTTGAAATTCTCCTTTTAAGTTATTAAGCATTCAGTCAATTCAGAGTTTCACTGCCATCACTGCTGTCTCTCCTCTGCCCACTTCTGTTTCATTAGACACCAATGCATACATGGAGAAGTGTGGCTTACAGGACATTGAGGATGTGGACACTCTATCTACCCGCATCTTGCTCTTGGCTCCTGGCTGCTCTCTACTGTGGGCTCAGCAAACTCTATGCTCCGCTACTGCCTCACGAGCACCTTGATTTTGTTGCCGTTTGGTTTCCCTCTGTGTGCTCATCATGGCCTTGTCCATGTGCATACTTTGCTCCACCAGACCCAGCTCCCCACCCCACTCTCACTTACAATTTGCCCTGAGGGCTTACGAGCCAGCAGTATCCGTCACATCCTTCTAACACCGCAGACAAGTGCTCTATCTACCTTCTCCACACACTCCAAAACCACCAGTAGCTCCAGCTTGAGTGCTCTAGTTCTCTCGGATCTTAGAAAGAAGAAACCCTGCTTTCTAGCAGGCAAACCGCACACAGAAATTTTTCATGAGTATTATTCCTTTTAGCCTTAATCTTATTACAAATTTGACATAGGAAGATTATCTTAATGGTATAAAAGAATAAACAAAAAAAAAACACATTAATTTAAGAGATTGAAGAAGGTGGGTGAAAGAGAGTGTGCAAACAGAATGGTAAGGATGAGGAGAATTTCAAAAAATTGCAATGAAAAGTATTAAAAACCAAAGATTTACTTAGAGCTATAATAAATATATTTACTGACCAATGAAACACAAGGGTACTGTGGTACATGCCAATACGTGTGGCCCGGAGGCATCTTTTCAAGAATGCACGTGTTGCTAAGCAATGGCATGTTCAGATGGTAGCCTTCAGCTCCCAGCCTGAAGGAGCTGGGATCACACGATTAGTGACTCCATATCTATTGGCTGAGAGAGGTGAGAGTATAAAGTCCCATGCCTGACCAGGCAGTGGCACAGTGGATGGAGCGTCAGCCTGGGACCCTGAGGACCCAGGTTCAAAACACTGAGGTCGCAGGCTTGAGCATGGGATCTTACACATGACCCCATGGTTGCTGGCTTGTGCTCGAGGTCACTGGCTTGAGCAAGGGGTCACTTGCTCTGCTGTAGCCCCCATTTAAAGGCACATATGAAAAGCAATTAATGAACAACTAAGGTACTGCAATGAAGAATTGATTCCTCTCCTCTCTCTCCCTTCCTGTCTGTCTATCCCCAACTCACTAAATAAATAAATAAATAAATAAATAAATAAATAAATAAATAAATAAAGTCTCAGGATTTTAGCCTGCTATGACACTCTGATGGGTAGTACCCACTCTAGAAATTTCTGCCAAGTTGGCTGGACCTTCGCGGGACCTACATTGCAATTCAACTACTCTCAGGGCCAGCTTTTACTTTCTCCTCTTTTTCTCAGAGTTAATTATTAATGAACACTTTGTATCCCAAGCTCAAGCTCAGCTCCAGGAGCCCCCAGAAATGGGGTCTAAGAAAGAAGGCTGGGAGTTAAGGCATTGGGACCAGATGACCCAACAACCTCCAGGGAATGAAGATATCGTCACTAGTAGAAGGTCACAAATAGTCTTCCAACAAAGTGGCAGTTAATGCTTTGCCAGTGGTAAATTAGCAGGGTATAGCAGGGAAGCTGGTAATAAAATAGCCCAGGTAAATATCAGGCATTGTAACTTAGGGAGGGCCTAGCAGATGAAAGATAACAGGATGAGGTGGTTATGGCTAAGGACCATTATGCTTCGTTAAGAAAAAAATAATAATAAAATAAACAAAAATAAGCATTAGAGGAAACAAGCAAGAAAAAGTCTAAGTATGAAAACCACAGGCTTGTTTGGCCTACAGTGGGACTCTTATTATCTATATATCAGGGCAGAAAAAGGCATAGACCAAGCCAAGAACCAAATGGTTAAATGACCAAGAAAGAAACAAGATGAAATGTTCAACCCAGACAAGTCAGTGACACCATGGATAGGGCTCTGATTAGGAAAACCTTGGCCCCTGACATGAGATAGTGCTGCTATCCCAATATGTACAGAGGTTCTAGGGCACAAGGGTTTCACAATGGTTGATGTATCCTTAAATAAAAAACCTGACAGGTTTTAATATTTTTTGTCCAAGGTCACATCCTTTCTAGAACACTTCATAAGTGGTTATTAAGTGAGAAAGATAGTTTAGACAGTTCAGCCAGATGCACAACCGTTTGCCAAGGAAACTTGTTCCGGAGCCCCCTGCTGGTTTGGTCGAGGCCTTGTCTCATCTGTGTGGCTCTTTCCCTCTGTCCAAGCCTGTCTCCTCCCCTTTTCTCTCAAAGGTCTCTACCTCTAATACACATCTTGACCCAAATTCCATCTCAATAGCTGCTTCCAGAGCGACCAACCTACAGCTCAAACAGTTCAAGGCGAAATTAAAGAACAAATATCCACACGCGATGAGAAAGTATGTGTCTTGTTGCCTATAAATAATAATGAATGACCAATAAGAAGTATTAGAGGTGATTTTTTTGCACTTCTGAGAAAAATAATTTTTTATCATCTCTAAAACTATTCAACTGTTTGTTGTTTTAAAACCTTGGAAATTTTCCAGGGGAAATCTGAAACTGGAACCCCTACATGGAGGGCAGGGAGAGACTGAAAAAAGAGGCAGGACACTCCAATTTGATAGGTGGCAGCCTTAATAAACAAGAATACTTCCATATGAGGCTTGTCTTGGGTAGCTGTAAGATGAATGGATGCCTGTACCTGGCCATAATCTTAAAAGTTTATGTTAGAGGCCTTCACAGGGCTCGGTCACATATTCAGTTCAGAAGGATGCAACAACGCATTACTCTGTCCAGGTTGTGTCCTTGAAATAGTTCCCACTGTGGAAAATTGTATGTGGAACATCCATTCCAATGACAGCAAGGCAGGGTGAGGAGCCTCTGATTGCCTGGATCCGGCTGGGGGTCAACCAGAGGTCCCATCCTCTCGACCTCCTCCGACATCCCTCCAAGTGCCAAAATAAAATATTTCATTATAAGCTTCCACTTCCATTGTCCTCTGGGTGTTCCTATGTCTATATGAAGACTTTATTCCACAAAGTCTTCATACATTGTACTCATTCTTAGTTTAAAAATGGAATCTAGTAAAAAATATATGGATTCTCAAGTATACTTGAGCTAAGTAAAATAAAGTTCATATTCATAAAGTAGATAATGCAAATGCATATGAATTAACCATAATAGAGTATTGGTTAATATAGCAGACCTGTAAGAATAATAATTATTATTTTATAGCCATTCACTTTAAATATCCTATTTAGGGTTCAACGAAGAAAGCCATGAAATTGGACAATATCAGGAAGAGACTGAGCGTAGAAAGAAAAAATAAAAGATGTCTATGGACTTCTAACATTAAAATGCCAGGGAGATGAAGAGAAATTCAACATGACCAGCCAAGAGGAAAGGGGGAAACAATGGAGAATGTACCCTGTAGGCCAAGTGAACAAAATACTTTGCCAAAGAAGAAAGAATTGTGTAAAAATCTTCTGAGATATCAACTAAGATGAGAATTACAATTAACAATTGGATTTTGGAATGTGAAGGTCGTTGGTGGCCTTGATGGGGAATTTTTATAATGTGGTTGGGTCAGCATACTGAGTTTGTGTGAGAGAGAATAAAAGAAGATAAATTAAGTTGCATCTATAAACAATTTTTTTAGATTTTTTTATATAAAGAGAAGTTGCAAAGTTGATAAAGATAAAATGGAAACATATATTTTTAAAAGAATGGTGAAAAGATGCAATAAATGAATTCTGGTCTCCCTTTTAACTTAAAGATTCAGCTCAGCATGATAATCATGTGAAGAACAACAATAAATGTGCACTATTCTGCCTTCATGGGTCAGTTTCTTTTCCCCATATACAGCTTTTACTAAAGACTTCAACGCATAAATGTCATTAAAAAGGATGCTTCATTTCCAGTCAAGTATTTTAAATTATAATCCACTTTTTTTATGCACCTGCTCACTTGTAATACGCTTCAAAATAGCTCATTGTTTAACACCCAAGTTAACTTACAATCTCCTAACAGGTTAAACACTAGCACTTAACTCCTGAAGTATATTAACGGCAAATTGAACATTAAGTAAAAAGCACTCAAGGCTATTTAAGGTTTTAATGCCTTCTAATAAAGGTATGATATTTGCAATCAGATATGTTTTTTCATTAGCTATTATGAAAATAATCCACAGAACAATGTCGCTAATTGGAAAATTTTCTCTTTAGAGCAAGAGCTGAATCAATGCAAGTATTTGAGTTAAAGAGAATGATTCCCTTACCTTCCAGACCAATTTATTTTTCTCTCTTTATGGTTATTTGTCCAGGAATAAGCAGGGATCTTGGAGTGTAGGTTATATTTAATTGACTTTCTCTATCAGCAGCTGTTTGCTTGCGGAGGCAGTTGAGTGTCTGAGCATCAACTATACTTACTGCCTGAGTAAGCAGGCGTCTAACTAACTCCCCCGGCTCCTGGAAGTAACTGCATTACCACTTTCCTTTCCAATTCCCCCACCCTGCTGCCCAGAGATGAGTTCTAAATGCCCAGGGCTCAAGGTGAAGAGATTGAAGCTAAGGCAAAGAGTTATCCCAATTTCCTGTGAATTTGTATTGTTAACAATTTAACTTTTCAAAGGATTTTGGAGTAAAGCAATCAGCTCTCTGCTGGAGTTGGGCAGGACACAAGGCAGAGATTGCTGAATCAATATGTGGAACCCTGACTGACAACTTAGGTAATTTGATGCAGGATTTGGGACAACAACTAGAGATAAATTACTTAACACAGTTGGGAACCAAAATTGTGTTCAGAGAGAGAGAGAGAGACGTATCTTCCTGAGAGGAGTGAGGAGAATTGTACTGACAGGAAATTGATGGGCACAAACAAAACTCTTAAAATTACTCCATGTGCAACGGTACGAGTTCTGATGAACATGTCTGAATCGTGGTCGAGGGTGGGAATGTATTGTGAAATACCTGTAAATCAACAGTGATATAAACGCCTCCTTTTGAAAAAAATCTATAACTTTATATAACACGGCTGCAGTATAGAAAAATACTTATTTGGTAGAGAGAAAAATGCAGTATATAAAATTTATATTGTTGTCCTTCTGAATAATGATGGGACCCCTTTAGAATTCGATGCGACTTATGAAAAATCTGTGTAAAATATTTTGTTAGAGTTTATCTGTATTTCAAACAGCTTGTATTTGTGTACTAGAGAAAGGTTCTCTCCCCATACTCCCAACCAGTACTCCCCCTATGATGCAATGCATTTAGCAGCTGCAAAAACCAAGATGGATAGATACGGCCACCTTGTCAACCCTTGATTATGTGAGGTGAAAAGGAGGATACAGACAGGGCCAAACCCAATTAATTTTTTAGTGCCACAGTCACTGCCCATTAAGAGAAGATTCTCTCTTTTCACATGTGTGAGCCAAGAAATGTTTAGAAGAATTGCTTTATTGCTGTACTGTTTCGGTGATTACTTAAGAGAAAGAGAAGGGTAAGTGCCTTCCAAGATGCAGCAGAGATTTGTTTGGGGCTTTTCCGATTTCTGATTGAATCTTGATGTCCTTTTGAGAAATTACCTTCTCCAGTACGGTCTGCTGTTGTCATTTTCAGTAGATGATAAGTGATATGGGCTAGCCGCTCGACCAATCAGGTACTTCCTCTTGAGCAGAAGGACAAAGACACCACATGTAATTGGAATCATTCAACTTAAAAACCATAGCTCACCCGGATTATCACTGTTCTTAAACTCTGTGCTTCTTGCTCTCCAGTTTCTAGAACTACTTGACCGGCTCATTTCCATGTCTGTCCGACATTCATATCTAGGATCCCATGCATTTTGCAACTTCTAATAATGTTTCCACTAAATGTACTTTTACTTAATTTAAACCAAATTGATTTCTGTTGTTTGTAATTATAGATTCTGAATTCTGTATTCTCATACATGACCAAAATTGTCCCCAATACTAACAATTTTACACACCATCCAAGTTCTCCATGAACATCCATGTGTTTGTGTGTATGTGTGTGTTCTAGTACGTATATGAGAGAACTGAATGCGAGCTCTCCAACACTTGTGTTATACCTTGGCCCCTTCCTTTAATGACTTGAGCTATTTGTGTACACCATTATGGTAGCAAAACTGATCTTTTTCCTTCACATACATTCTTGATGAAATTGCTTAACAAAGACTACAGTTACAAATTACAAATATCTAAAAATAATTTTTAATACCACCCTCTTCACAGCCCTTATCGAACACTTCACCAAGTCTTAATGATTATAACCTGTAAGTATCTCCCAGGCTGATAGATAGGATGCCATCTTCACTACCACTGGTCTGGACGATGGTTATTTTTCATCCTGAACTGCTGCAAAAACTGTCTGAAAATTCTGCTTATATTTACCTGTGTGCCTTTCCAATCTGTTCTCCATGTATGGCCACCAGAGCCAGTGTAATAAAAGAGATAATTTACACATCTCACACTCTTCTTTAAACATTTTAGTACCTTCCCAGAACTCTTAGGACAATGTCTAAAATTCTTCAGATGCCCCCCAAGCCGAGTACTCTGACCGCTCTCACTCAGTCCTTTATTTCTATATCATCTCTACTCTGGTCACACTGGTGTCTCAGCTCCAGGAGGGAGCTATGTTTTCTCCCATCACAGGGCCTTGGTAACTAACTCTACATTTTTTTTTTAAGCATTCTTTAGGTATCAGCTCAATATAATGTTCCGAAACCCACTTCCCAACTTTGGCAATGAGATTAAATCCCTCCAGAATGCTCTCTTCAGAACCATAAACCTTTTTGACACCACGTACTCTAGCTGTATTTGCATTGTAAGATTACTTGATTATTTTTTCCCCTCTTCCAATAGTGGAATCTAAACTACATGAGAACAGGGATCAAATCAGTTGTTTTTGTCCATTTTATACCTAGAACAAAGTGCAATGCCTGGCTAGCTCAGTCGGTAGAGCATGAGACTCTTAATTTCGAGGTTGTAGGTTCGAGCCCCACATTGGGCGCCAGTTGTGGACAAGTCCTGCCGGGGGTGACAACGATGGAGATGCAAAGACACGACTCCGGGAACCAGGTTCAGTGACGCAGATCCACTTTATTCAGATTAAACAATGAGGCAAGCTTCTGTAATGTTTGACTAGTTAGAAAATAATACAGGGGATTCCTCCTAGGGATCGGGATGTCATTTCCCTCCCATTGTGTTACAGAGACCTTCTAGGTGCCATTAAACACAGTTCCATTTTGAATGTGAAAAATGGACGTAGGTCCATGCACACCCCCTTCCCACAAAGGTCCCAGCGTCCAAACATGAAACAGATGGCTTGCCATGGGCTGCGTACTGCATATGTTTTCAAGGGAAATTACACAAATTACAACAACATGACAAATCATACAAATTCAACAATTACAGAGGTACACTTCACCAGTCTCTGAGCACTTTTCCAAAAGCACAAAATGTCCTCGGCCTTCTTTCTAGGCATGGCACAAGCTTCCCAGGGAAGGGGAGTGCTTCCAGCTAAGCTACCCCCCACCCCCATCAGGGTATTTCAAATTGTCCAAAATCCGTAAGTTCATCCAACAAAGGAGCCAATGCTCACTCGGGTCGTAGTCCAGGAATCAGTCCATGCACATAAGGCGTCAGCCACTCTCCTCATTCCTGCTGTCCTGGCAGGTCTTACACTGTCCCAAAGAGGAGCATGTGGCAATGGGAGTCAGCATTTCCATCTCTGCTCTGGAGAGCATGATGGCATTCACCCCTATGTCCCAAAATGTCAGCAAACCCACCAGCAGCTTAGCAGGCACTCCCTGCCATTCCAGCGGCCACTCGGCGATGCAAGCCTGGCTTCCATTCATCCTCCTGCTGCAGCTGCCACCGTTTACCTTCTGGAGTCTGCAAATCGCAACTCCAGCCCAATTCTCCTCATCCTCCAAAGATGAACTGGAAACACCAGCTCATGCTGCCAGGCTCGAGCAGCAGGCTGCCACCGCCTACATCTGGGAGTCAGCAGTTACTACAGCACACATAAGCAAGAACAGGGCACCAGGGCCTGGGGGCCTGTCAGGGGCAATTCTCCAGGCCCACCCCACCAAAGCCTCCACATCCCCCCCAGGTGATGGGGCGCACACACAGGACACGAGGTCTTCTTCTGGAGCACTGAGGACCTCTTCCCCTCAGGCATAGTCAGTGTGGAGAAGGCCAGGTCTGTGGCTTTGGATGGGTGAAGACTGAACCACTTAGTGGGTGCCCAAGAAACCCTGTCAAGCAGGTGGGGGGTTCCTGGGATCCAAATTGGCTGAAAAACACAAGCATAACCTCTCCCCTGTGTTAGAAGAGGGTGTGATCCCGGCCACTGTGCCATGGCTGGGTCCTTCCAGCATCATTTCAGAGAGAGGGGTGGGGGAGAGAGAGAGTGAGAGATACAGAAAAATAGACAAGACAGGCAGACAGAAAGAAAACAGACACATGGGGGCATATAGGTTGGCCCATGGGTCTGCAGCAGGAACATGTGTTGGAGGAAATGGCCTCTGAGAAGCTGGAGTGGAGCACTGAATCCCCCCCACACACACACAGAAATGCAGAAGTAGCGACTTCCGCTTTTTCCAGCAGCAGAGCTGATGGCACAGTTAGCAATTCGGTTGGTTTCGTTTTTGCGTGCTCAGCCATGATTTTGTCAAACTCGGAGGCTAAACTACTTTCCTCCTCAGTGGAGGGAGGCGAATAGGAAGGTAGGGGCTCCCCAGAGAGAGGGGTAGCCTGCAATATTTTTGGCACCAGCGGAGGTTCCCCAGCAGGAGCATATTGCCAATAAGGCAGGAGTGAGGCCGAGAGGGAAGGTTTGACCCCCCATACCCCTCAGCAGAACAGATGCGTGGGAGAGCTCGGGCCCAAGTATCCAGGTCCCAGAGAGGCGTGTCCCTAATCCAGGGATTGAAACCAGAGAGGCTCTCTCAGTAAGTACAGGGATCCTTTTAACAAACTTCAACTCGCCTACTCTGCAATAAGGTGTGCAGGGCTCAAGCCTGCAGGGCTCGAGAGTGGGGGAGAAGGTTTCCCATTGCAGAGGGTCACTCACCCGTCCCTTGGATGCTGGGCTTTACTTGCTGTTCTTTTTCTAGATATTTTAGATGCAGGGTTAAGTTGTTTATTTGTTCTTTTTCTAGCTTCTTAAGGTATGCCTGTAATGCTATGAACTTCCCTCTCAGTACTGCTTTTGTTGTGTCCCATAAATTTTGAGTTGTTATATGCACATTATCATTTGTTTCTAGGATTTATTTATTTCTTCTTTGATTTCATTGTTAACCCATTTGTTATTTAATAACATGCTATTTAGTTTCCAAGTATTTAAGTATTTCTCAGTTTTTCTATTGTGGTTGATTTCTAGTTTCATGCCATTGTGATCAGAGAAAATGCTTGATTTCAATCTTCTTAAATTTGTTGATAAAACCAGGAGCTGTTTCTTTGAAAAGGTAAAGAAGATTGATAAATCTTTAGCCAGAAACATCAAGAAAAAAAGAGAGACGACTCAAATAAATAAAATTAGAAATGAGAGTGGAGATATAACAACTGAAACAACAGAAATAAAAAGGATTGTAAGAAAATACTATGAAAAACTGTATGCCAAAAAATTAGACAACCTCGATGAAATACACAAATTTCTTGAAACATATAATCTTTTAAAAATCAATCTGGAAGAATCAGAAAACCTAAATAGACCAATTACAACAAATGAGATCAAAACAGTTATCAAAAAACTCTCAACAAACAAAAGCCCAGGGCCAGGTGGCTTCACAAGTGAATTCTACCAAATATTCAAAGAAGAAGTAACTCCTATCCTTCTCAAGATATTTCAAAAAATTCAAGAGGAAGGAAGACTTTCAAGCTCCATTTATGAGGCGAGCATTATTCTGATTCCAAAACCAGACAAAGACAACACAAAGAAAGAAAATTATAGGCTAATATCCCTGATGAATTTAGATGCTAAGACCCTCAACAATATATTAGCAAACCAGATCCAGCAATATATGAAAAAAAATCAAACACCATGATCAAGTGGGATTTATTCTGGGTAGTCAAGGCTGGTAAAATATTCACAAAACAATCAATGTGATTCATCACATAAACTAAAGAAAGGAGAAAAACCACATGATAATTTCAATAGATGCAGAAAAAGCATTTGATAAAATTCAGCACACATTCATGATCAAAACTCTCAGCAAAGTGGGAATACAAGTAAAATACTTCAACATGATAAAGGCCATGTATGACAAACCAACAGCCAACACCATAATTAATGGGCAAAAATTAAAAGCAATCTCCTTAAGATTGGGAACAAAGCAGGGGTCCCCCTTTCACCACTCTTATTCAACATAGTTCTGGAAGTGCTAGCCACAGCATTGAGACAAGAAGAAGAAATAAAAGACATCCAAATTGGAAAAAAAGAAGTAAAACTATCATTATTTGCAGATGATATGATATTGTATATAGAAAACCCTAATGTCTCAGTCAAAAAACTACTAGACCTGATAAATGAAATCAGCAAGGTGGCAGGATATAAAATTAATACTCAGAAACCAGAGGCATTTTTATACACCAACAATGAACTCTCAGTAAGAGAAATTAAGGAAACAATCCCCTTCACTATTGCAAGAACAACAACAACAAAAATAAAGTACATAAGAGTAAATTTAACTAAGGAGAGTAAAGACTTGTACTAGGAAAATTATAAAACATTGATAAAAGAAATCAGGGAAGATACAAACAAGTGGAAGCATATACCCTGCTCATGGTTAGGAAGAATAAACATTATTAAAATGTCTATATTACCCAAAGCAATTTATAAATTCAATGCAATACCAATTAAAATACCGATGACAACTTCAAAGATATAGAACAAATATTCCAAAAATTTATATGGAACCAAAAAAGAACACAAATAGCCTCAGCAATCTAGAAAAAAAAGAATAAAGTCGGAGGCATCACACTTCCTGATATCAAGTTATACTACAAGGCCATTGTACTCAAAACAGCCTGGTACTGGCATAAGAACTGGCATATGGATCAATGGAACAGAATAGAGAACCCAGAAATAAACCCACACCTTTATGGACAAATGATATTTGACAGAGGAGGTAAGAGCATACAATGGAATAAAAACAGCCTCTTCAACAAATGCTTTTTTGGAAAATTGGACAGCTTCCTGGCAAAAAATTGAAACTAGACCACCAACTTACACCATTTACAAAAATAAACTCAAAACGGATAAAAGTCTTAAATGTAAGCTGTGAAACCAGAAGCAGCTTAGAAGAAAACATAGGCAGTAAACTCTCCAACATCTCTCGCAGCAAAATATAAATATTTGCCGATTTATCTCCATGGGCAAGTGAAATAAAAGACAGGATAAACAAATGGGACTATATCAAACTATAAACCTTTTGCACAGCTAAAGACAATAAGAACAGAATAAAAAGACAAACTATACAATGGGAGAACATATTTGACAATACGTCTGATAAGGGGTTAATAACCAAAATTTATAAAGAACTTGTAAAACTCAACACCAGGAAGATAAACAATCCAATCAAAAAATGGGCAAAAGAAATGAATAGACACTTCTCCAAAGAGGACACACAGATGGCCAATAGGCATATGAAAAAAACGCTCAACATCACTAATCATTAGAGAATTGCAAATTAAAACCACAATGAGATACCACCTCACACCAGTCAGAATGGCGCTCATCAACAAAACAACACAGAATAAGTGCTGGTGAGGATGTGGAGAAAAGGGAACCTCCTGCACTGCTGGTGGGAATGCACACCGGTGCAGCCTCTGTAGAAAACAGTATGGAGATTCCTCAAAAAATTAAAGATCAAGCTGCCTTTTGACCAGCTATCCCACTTTCAGGAATATACCCCAAGAACACCATAGAACTGTTTCAAAACGAAAAATGCACCCCCATGTTTATGGCAGCATTGTTCACAATAGCGAAGATCTAGAAACAGCCCAAGTGTCCATCAGTGTACCAGTGAATTAAAAAGCTATGGTACATATATGCAATGGAATACTATGGGGCCATGAAAAAGAAGAAAATCTTACCTTTTGCAACACCATGGATGGACCTGGAAACTATTATGTTAAGTGAAATAAACCAGGCAGAAAAAGAAAAATATCATATGACCTCACTCATTTGAGGAATCCAATGAACAATGTGAACTGAGGAACGGAATTGAGACAGAGGAGAGATCAAAGGGACTAGAGGAAAAGAGGAAAGAGGGAAAGGGGATGATAGGATGGGATAAACCTAAAGGGAAGGGGGGAGGGCATTTTAGGGAGGGGGCAAGGGAGATGTTGAGGGGAATATGGGGGAGGGGGGATGTATTCAGGGCAACACTAGAATCTATGTAAACACAATCAAAAAAGAAAGAAAGAGAGAGGGAAAGAAAGAGAGAGAGAGAAAGGAAGGAAGGAAGGAAGGAAGGAAGGAAGGAAGGAAGGAAGGAAGGAAGGAAGGGAGGGAGGAAGGGAGGAAGGGAAAGAAAGAAAGAAAGAAAGAAAGAAAGAAAGAAAGAAAGAAAGAAAGAAAGAAAGAAAGAAAGAAAGAGAAAGAAAGAGAGAGAGAGAGAGAGAAAGAAAGAAAGAAAGAAAGAAAGAAAGAAAGAAAGAAAGAAAGAAAGAAAGAAAGAAAGAAAGAAAAAAAGAAAGAAAGAAAAGTGTTTCCACTTCCAACCACATCATGCCCAGATCTGTTCAGTTCTGGGGGTCTGCGTTGTTCCTCTTTTACTTCAGCTTCCACTGGTTTTTCCATTCTATGCATAACTGCTCTATGATTTGTCAGGGATGCTCAAGAAAGGCATCTCCCAGGTGGCTAAGCGCCCCCTGGCTAAGTGCTAAGCGTAGCAAGGAGAGATATCCTACACACATCCAATCACTGATGAAAGACAAGCTGCTCTCTGTTGCAAAAATTCATAAACCACGAGAGGGAGAGAAACAGGAAGTAGATTTTTTTCCTCTTCTTATTTCTTTACTTCTTTAACCCTGATGGTGAGGAAGTGTTTTGATGCTGTAGCATGACATTTTTAAAGACTTAGGCCTATTTCTCCCAAAGACATGAGTGCAGAGTTGATAACAGCCACAACAGAACCCACCCAAGGATTTTTTTCAAGATCTTAACTTTAAAGCTCCCTCAGAGGATGAAGCCAAGACCCAAAAATCCTAACAAAGAGGGCACAGGTGACGGGAAAATATGTGGAAGGAACAAGGCATCAGGGTTGGAGAGCAATGGAGTGAAGGAATGGATGTCAGAGAAAGAAAGGGTGTCTGAATGTCCGTCATAGCTAGGTGCCTCGTGTGTAGACGGAAAGGTGACCATGTGAAAAGAAAAGATTATTTTGTATCATCTGTCAGTTTCTATATGTTTTTTTTTTAATGAAAAATAACATGTGTTCCCTCTGCTAACAGATTGTTCCTGCAAAGCCTTTCAAATAGTGCAAGCCATAGCAAAGCAGTTAGAAAATTAACAGTCCTGGAACATGTTTAAATGTTTCTTCTCTGTTTTTGTAGCTTTGAGTTCCATTGCTGCTTCCCTTTGCCTCCTTTATTATAAATCGACTATATCTGAAAGAAGTGTGTGTGTGTGTGTGTGTGTGTGTGTGTGTGTATTACTTACTTCACTTGTCTATCACAAAATCTGCGCCAGAATTTAATCTTGGTCTAGGACCTACTTCTCTATGTTTTGGGAAAATTTCTTCTTACATTTGCTTTCACAACATTTCTTTTCTACCCCTCCCTGCTCCTCAAAACTGCTGTGCAATGGAATTTTACTTAAACACTGTACTAAGAAGTCAATACTTTATTGTTGGTGTTAAACACAATAATTACTTATGATTTAAATAACTATGTATAAATATATCGCACATTTCTAGCTCAACATTTTACAAACAGAGTCTAAAACATCTTTTTCCCCAAAGAGTAGTATAAATTCAAATTACTTTCAAAATACAAATACCATCAGTCCCTAACAGTTTGGAGAAGGGAGAGAGGAAATGGGGATAGATCGTCTGCCCTGTGTCTGGAAGCCAGTTCTCTCCCCACTCGCCAAGGACAGAAGTAAACTAAAAATAAGTGCTCGCCCAAGTCTGCCATGGGTATGGAAACGCTTTTGGAATTTTTCCAAGGATTTTAACCAAATAGTCAACCCGTAACGAGTATTCCCCATGGCACCGTCGAAGCCTGCTGCAGTTACACATTATAAATGGAAGCCAAATCACACACTTATGTAAAATGATTGGTAGAGCAGAAAAACAAGTTCTGTGTTTAATAAGCAATCTCAAGCTTTTAATGTAGTGAAACTCACTTGTAATTTCTTTCACAGTGGTTTCTCTCCCCCCCCTGCACATACCATTCATTTTTAAAACTCTCTACAAGGCTTTTAGAAAAATCAACTTTGCCAATATGCCATCACTCCAGGTTTTCTTGGGCTGTTTTGAAAAACAGCACTCCGATTCACGAATACTAGTCGTGTCAAAATGCATGAAACCTAGGTGCACGGCGTTCCTTAAAGCTTGGTTTTTACTTACAAAATATGTACGCTAAAGAAAGAAGCCCTCAGTACGTGCTCACACTCCATGTAGACATGCTTTCTATCTTTCCAACCTACAGGATTCCTTTACACACAAACGCCATTCATCCCTATTTTGTCTACCAAGTAAAGGTTGTTATAGCTCATCATGCTGCCAGTTACTACCCCGTGCATCTGATTGCCTTAATGAAGTAACATAATGGGCATGTTTGCCAAGTAAACATAAGGTTATTGTTAAAAATGAAAATACTGGCCATGGCAGTCAATTCTGCAACAGAGTAACTCGAAGGCAAGACTACCCATTGTTGCTTTCAGCAGACTCTTGACTAGTTGGGTTCCCTCTCAACTGAATTGCTTCATTAATTCCTCTGACATTTCACTTTTCTTTAATTAGGTATCTCTCTAACTTCATCTGAGCTACTTATAAATGTGTTTCCCTGCATCCAACTCCTCCAAACATGTTATTTTCTACCAGATAGGGGGGAAATATTTTATTGGTAATTAGTTTTCCCATAGAACAATACTGTAAAGCTTTTTTCTATAATAAACATTGATTGAAAGCAAACAAGGCAGTATTTTGCCGGTGAGAGCCTATTGACTGAGGTTTTCACTACACTTTAGATTTATTCTTAACCTTGACTATCTGTTTGAGGCAAAAAATAAAAAAAAGATCATCTTGTTCCTGGGGATTTTTCTCCTCTTCTGCTGATTAGCTATAGAACGAGAAGCACCTGACAGGCCCCATTAAGAAGGCTGATAAGCGGTTTACAAGTCTCAGTAATTAATGACTATTTTTATCACAAAGAATATAGACTGGCTTCTCCCATCTATCCGAAACACAGTGTAAGCCCCCTGTAAGCCTCAATGCAGCATAATTGGTGCGATAGAGCTGAAAATGAGATGGAGGATGTCACGTGGATTCAGGAATCCAGCCTTGAGCTAAACTGCAACAGGAGAAGACCCCCGCAGCCTCCAAGGTGGACGCCACGAAGTCAGCCTCCTGTCTCGGCGTTCCTTGTGAAGCTCACGTGACTGTTTATATATCCGAAAATAGAGTTCGGACGTTTTAAATAATGATATTTGTGAGAATAATTTTCTGCGGCAAACAATGTGTTTCTCAGCCTTTTGGTTCTAATCGGGTGTTTTCTCCCATTAGGAACAATAGCGGACCTTGCGCTCGTATCTGTTTTTATTCTCACCATCCGGTGCTTGAAATGTGCTCGCAAACCTCTAGGGATGAAACAAATGGGTTTTGCTCTCTCGATGTTGTTATTAAAATACCCTCTCTCTGATCAATCATAATATGTTAATAGTAGGTCCAGGGACTCGGAAGGGAAAGTGAGAAAAGCTCCACATTTCTGAAGGCACACGATGCGATACCAGGTAAGTGCTGGATAATGTGATGGTTTTAGATTTGTGACCGCCCCCTTCTACAGCCTGGATCACATCGCATTGTCCAAACCAGCCATATTACAGATAACCTCCAGATACTTTTCTATGTTAGGATTGGAAAGAACACTCAAAACAAAACAAAAACAAACAAACAAACAAAGGAAGGGAATGGGAGCACCTTCTCGGAGATCCTTAGACAAGTTAGGGTAATTTTTAGCTATCGTTTTGAACAGTGTGTAAGCATTTCTCTCGTGTTCTTCCTCACAATGCCTGCACCGCCATTGTTTCTCCAAAAGTTTCTTCAAAAGTAAGCTGTTTGGGCCCTGGCCAGGTTGGCTCAACGGTAGAGTGTCGGCCTGGCGTGCGGGGGACCCGGGTTCGATTCCCGGACAGGGCACACAGGAGAAGCGCCCATTTGCTTCTCCACCCCCGCCCCCCCTCCTTCCTCTCTGTCTCTCTCTTCCCCTTCCGCAGCCAAGGCTCTATTGGAGCAAAAATGGCCCCGGCGCTGGGGATGGCTCCTTGGCCTCTGCCCCAGGCGCTAGAGTGGCTCTGGTTGTGGCAGAGTGACGCCCCGGAGGGGCAGAGCATCGCCCCCTGGTGGGCAGAGCATCGCCCCTGGTGGGCGTGCCAGGTGGATCCGGGTCCGGCGCATGCGGGAGTCTGTCTGACTGTCTCTCTCCGTTTCCAGCTTCAGAAAAATACAAAAAAAAAAAAAAAAAGTAAGCTGTTTGGAGACCTATGAGCAGCATCTGCCCTGAGTGTTATGTAACATCTGAATGCCACCTCTCTTTGGGTATGGAAAGTTAGAAAGTCTTTCTAGAAGTATCTCTTGAGGACATGCCAGTTATCCAGCAATCAAAAGACGCATTGAAGAAACCAAATTAATTCAAATTAATCAGCAGTGTCGTTAGATTCTACATGGTAATACAGACCAATCCAATGGGAAATAGTCTCATGAATTTGTTGATATCTATGAATTAAGGTATTGGGTTATCATTGTATAAAGGCAATAGCCATGGACTGTGGAGTGCTGTGGACTTGACTTAAAATTTTTTATTGATTGATGGATGTTTAGCAAGAGAGGCAGGGGGAAAGAGGGAGAGAAAGAGAAGAAGAACATTGATCCGTTTCTGTATGTGCCCTGACCGGGGATCGAACTAATAACTTCTGCTCTTTGGGACTATGCTCTAACCAATTAAGCTATTGGAAACCAATTATAGTTTGAATCTTTTAAGAATTATTATAGATGATGATGTCTTGTATTAGGATGAGGGTTCAAACTACTACCTACTCCATGGGTTTTAACATGGACACCACTCTAGAGCATTCAGTCACTAGTACTACCCCGTTCACTGCTGCCAGGGTCTTCAGTAAGGAAACAAGTTCCTACACCGTCATGGCCAAAGACCCAACAATGACTCCAGTGGTTCAAGAAAAACAAAATGAAGCAAAAGTAAAATTTCAATTCACTCACTGCAAACAGAACACTCATCATAATGAAAGAGACTGAGTATCACTTGCTATTTTCCTTTGACTATTCTCACAAGGGTACATACTTTGGAAATGTGAATTATACAGTTTCCCATGATATAAGTATGTGCACACAAAATTTTATCACCCTTAAACATAAAGTTGAATAGTATTAAGATCCAAAGTCTCAGCATCCAGGTTGTAACACATACAATAGAGGAGATATAATATAGCTGTCAAGACCGCTGGACTCTGAAACTAGACAGCATAAAAGTGATTCTTATGTCTGACAATTTCCAGCTCAGTAACCTTAGACAAGTTCTTCACTTAATCTATAAAGTGGGAATAATTAGGACAAACTTCCTTAATGAATTATTGGGATGATTAAATGAGGTAATGCATAGAAATACAGCATTATATAATAAATGAGTAAAGAGAAGTCCAAATATGTACATTACTTTCCCAAGATCACAGACATAGGAAGGAGTGGGGACAGAACTGACACCCACACCCTGTGGGTCAGACCTGTACTCAATGGGTCCCTCACACTGGCTTTAAGAAAGTACTAATAATTTTGTTGGACTCCGGTGATGAATGTAGGGACAAGTCGTTAGGAGAGGATTGCACAACACGGGTTTGGAACAAGGTAAAATGAAGAAGGAACATGGAAAGTATTAGAAGATCAAAAGAAGGTGACTGAATGCTCGATAGTGGTGTGTGTCTGCTCAAGTGCTTGATTGGAACTAGTATATATGATAAGATACACTAAATAGATGTGAACACTGTTTCAGGTATACAAGGTCCAACTTATATTTTGATGGTTCCTTCGCTGCCCCATCCAACGATGCCACCTTTCTTGCAGGGTCCTGAAAACTTGCTAATCCCTCAGCCTCCAAAAAAGGAAAGCAATGCTGAAACTTGCTAGTCAATCTCCTTCAAAACATACCTGGATTTCTTTAAGATTTCAATATTATAAGAAGGGAATATTACAGTTTTCTTCTCCATAATGGTTTAGTTTGTTTTTGTGAGCCTTATATACTCTCAGCAAGCTACTGACTATTCTGCGTAAGAATACTGATCATGTGAAGCATTATACCATATATTTATTTTTAAGTTCTTCCAAGAAATCATTTTCATCAAACATTGTCTACACCAGAATTATCTCCTTTATTATGTGATATTCTCCAATGTTACCTGGAATGTTTTTAAGTATTTTTTTGTACAGTTTGGTACTCCTGCATTCGATTTCAAAATGATTTCCTCACTGGATAACCTTGTCTACATATGTCTCAGAACAATTCTCCACATTTCCTATAGGATTATCATAGTATTACATGGTTGTGTTGCTATAATGCTATTGCATTAAAATAATAATACACCCCAGATAGAATTCCAGATTATACATTTTTAGGGAAAGAAAATAAAATCATTTTCTTAGCCACTTTAGGATTAAATATTCTCATGAATTTGTTGATATCTATGAATTAAGGTATTGGGTTATCATTGTATAAAGGCAATAACCATGAACTGTATGTAGAGAGCTGTGGACTTGATTTAAAATTTTTTATTGATTGATGGATTTTTAGCAAGAGAGGCAGGGGGAAAGAGGGAGAGAGAGTGAGAGAAGAACATTCATCTGTTTCTGTATGTGCCCTGACCGGGGATCGAACTAACAACCTCTGCTCTTTGGGACTACGCTCTAGCCAATTAAGCTATCCAGCCAGGTCTGAACTTGACTTTAAATGCCAGTTTTGCTGTTTATTAATTATGTGGAGTTAAACAATTTGCATAACCTCTAGAAAGCATTTCTTTAAAATTGGTTAAATAAGATTAGTAATATGTATTACATAGGGTAAATATAAGAATTAAGTAAAATCAACTTTTTTAATGCTAATACAATTTTCACCACAGAGTGAATGTACAATATATTGCTTTTATTATAACACATAAATCAGTAGAAATAATTTTTAAATAGCCATATTACAGAGAATATTTTAAAAAGTTGTAAAACGCAATTTTACCATAATTGTGCATAGAAATAATTCATTTATAATATGATTACACCAGTTTTTATCAGATCAATGCATTTATTCCTGTTGCAGTTATGATTTATTCTTCTTAATTTTATTTTCCAATTACAGTTTACATTCAATATTATTTTGTACTAATTTCAGGTGTACAGCATAGTGGTTAGACAATCATATACTTTATAAAGTGTTGCCCTGATATTCCCATTATCCACCCTGCACCATTCGTAGGTATTACAATATTTTGACCATATTCTTTATGCCACACTCTGCCTCTTCAAGACTATTTTATAACTACCAGTCTGTACTTCTCAATTTCTTCACCTTTTTCTTCAGTCCCCCAACCCACCAGTTCATCAATCTGTTCTCTTTATCTGAGTTTGTTTCTATTTGTTTGTTTCATTGGTTTTGTTCTTTAGATTCCATGTGTGAGTGAAATTATATGGTATTTGTCTTTCTTGACTGAGTTATTTCACTTAGCATAATACCTTCTAAGTCTGTTCATGCTGTCAATTATGACTTCTTGATCTCTTAATATGCCTTCATTTGTTTTTGTCATCCAACTCATTTACCTTGACATTCTATGAAATCACTTTAAAATGCATCAAAGAGCTCAGTGGTAGAGCATCGGCCTGGTGTGCAGAAGTCCCGGGTTTGATTTCTGGCCAGGGCACACAGGAGAAGCGCCCATCTGCTTCTCCACCCCTTCCCCTCTCCTTCCTCTCTGTCTCTCTCTTCCCCTCCCGCAGCCAAGCCTCCATTGGAGCAAAGTTGGCCAGGGCACTGAGGATGGTTCCATGGCCTCTGCCTCAGGTGCTAGAATGGCCCTGGTTGCAACAGAGCAACGCCCCAGATTGGCAGAGCATCGTCCCCTGGTGGGCACGCCGGGTGGATCCCGGTCAGGAGCATGTAGGAGTCTGTCTGACTGCCTCCCCATTTCCAACTTTAGAAAAATACAAAAAAAAAAAGAAAAGAAAAGAAAAATAAAATGCATCAAAGAATGTGGGGGTTTTTTGTTAGATAATTTCACTTTTTTGAGAAGCTGTAAATTCAGAGACCATTACCTTTGACGAAATGGAATAGAAATGCTCATTGGATAAAAAATGTTTAGTTTTTTATACAGAAACAAATTCATTTACAAAAAAAAAAAAAACTTCTAAAAAATACAAGGAGAAAATCAGCATTAAGACCCTAAACACCAAATTAAAAAGTAAGAAATCAGAAAAAAAAAACCCAAAAAAATAGAAAAACAAGACACTAAATGAACGCTAAATAATTGGGGATTGTGTCCTTTCAAAATATTAATTTTAAATTCATTGATATGCATATTTGGATTATAGACTCTAAACATGGAAGGTACATGAAGTTACCTGCTCAATGGCTTTGCCTATTTCAGTACTGAAGTACACTCAGAGCGTGATGAAAACAGGCATCTCAGGAGACAAGATACAACATTTGTCTTGATCCTAAACAATCTCAGGCATTATTTATTGGATAAAAGCTAGTTATCTTAATTTATAAATTACTATCAATCATAGGTTATTTTTTATTTACTAAGGTGGTAAGCAGGAAAAACATATTTATGTTTCGTGGATTTTATTGATCATTATAGAAAAGAAGAGAGAATAGATAGAGAAAACAAGACAGCAAGTCCCAGAGGGAAGGGGGAGAGGAAGTCAGGGGAAGGAGGGCAAAAGAGGTGTAATGAGGGGCATGTTGATGCGGGTGTTATACTGAGAGGGGCACTTGAATCCATGTTAGCACAATAAATTTTAAACATTTAGTTAAAAAATAAATTTAAAAAGAAAGAAAGAAAGAAAGGAAAGGAAAGAGAATATGTCTCCAAAATAGCAAATAAGCAGAACGCTGAGGGAGTAAGCCGCACTCAACCAGAATACAAAACTCAGATTCGTGTCTTTTTCATATTCTCCAAAGTTAATTTCCCTAAGAGTTTGTCATCAAGCATTAATAAAGCAGAAACCATTTGTTCTCTTTGATCTCTCTTGTTACTAAGCTGCTTTAGTAGTCCATTGACAATACTCATTGTCCAACATTCCTTTTTTGATCATCTCTATTCTTTTCCCTTTGGCCCCTGAAGCTTGTAGATTTTTAAGAGCAAAATAAAAATAAAAACAATAGTACTAGCCTTTCCCTGTTCACTTTCCACTAAAGACGCTTCTGGCCCTGCTCACTAAATTTCCTTATTTCTCCAAACAATGAGGATCTTTCTGCAATTCCAAGCCAATGTTCGTATTATTGTTATGCACTATTAGGGGGCAAATGGAAGGGAGATCATTGCACTAGAAGCCGGAAGGTTGCATATTTCAGGAGATTTGGATGTTAGGGTTTGTTGCAGGTGGAAAGAAGAGTGGTACTACAAGGTACCTTGTATCTTCCTGTGCTGTTTGAGACATGTAGTCAATTTATTTTCACATTTATTTTTAGTCGCTAGTCTTTGCTTTTTCTTTGGCCGACACAAGGCTAAAGGCTAGATTCTTGAATCATGGCTGTGTTATCTACAAAATTACTTTTTAATATCAGTGTATTGAATTCTTACATTCACAAGTGAAGAGAACCATAAACAATGTGGAAGTTGAAGCATGTTCTACATTGTTTTCAATAAAACCACCTGTCCAGCACAGTATCCACCCCAGCCAACTTGGCAGCGATACTCCTCTGTGTGACAGTGCTATTATAACGGTGCCTATTATAATGGTGCCTGGAAATAGAGTACTCAGTACAGGTTGGACCACGTGAGGTCTACTGAGATTTACCTTGGATGTTAGGCTTTAAATCAGGGTTAGGAGGCATTTTTGTTGCAGACAAAACTGAAACGTTTTGAGGAAAAGAATTTGAGTTACGTATAAAAGGGTTAACTTGCATTTCCAAGTTCAACGGAGCTCCAGGTTAGTACATACCATGTGCTTTGTCCACTGACTCCGGTCATATCAGTGTCCATAATAAATCAGAAGGTTGCATTGCATATCTGTGGGGTTTTGCCTGGTCTACTGGTTGACATATCTACTTTGAAGGAAAATCCAAAAACTGAGAATTGGAGAAATCTCCTTTGAGGCCTTCTAACATAGCCTGGTACAAGAATCATTGTTGCAGCCTGACGTTTCTATCACCTGAGAAGGTAATGGCAGTAGAAACATTCGGTGAGCATTACTTTCCCTGCTCTTCACATACATCATCTCCTCTAACTCCTGCAAAGATCAAATGCAGTGTGAACTACGTTCTATATTTCATGGATGAAGAAACTATGACCTTCAGAGGTGTATGCTCCAAATCACTCAGCTAGTTAGTTTTAAAGCAAAGATTTGAACCAAGCGTGGTTTGTTGTTGTTTCCTGTTACACTACATCTTTTCAGATTTCTTCCTTTTCTTTCATTGCTTTTCAATTTATAAGACTTTGATTTCATAAACTTTATAACTTTTTGTTTTCCTATCAAAACTCTTGTAAAAAACAAACAAACAAGGGCAGCACAGCATTACCATTATTGATACAGTGCACCTCAGAATAACTTTCTGGGGAAAAAAAAAAGCCTAAAACCTTGGTTGATATAGAACAAATTAAGGTAACAATCGACTTTGTCCTGAATTCAAACCAGATAACTTTGAAACTAATGCCATTTAATGAAGTCCCTAAATTCAGGCAAGTTTCCTAAGTGGCTTCAATGCCAATTAGAGGATTTAGAATATATATCTTCCATATGGTATCAGTGTTATATATATTTCATTGCATTATCATACCTGGGACATTTTCAATTTACTTATGGTGTATATTGTTACACTCAGCCCATTTCCTCGTTGTGATTTAAAAACGGAAGTTTAACAGAATTGTCCTTATTCAGAGCTACAACATCACTGGGCTGCTTCACTGTTTTTCTGTACTAACATATTCACTTTTAAAGTCCCAGAAATTACAACGTCCAGGGATAAAAGAAACACCCTTTCTATGAGGGTTGCAAAGTTTCCAAATAAAAATTGAAGTAGAATCTGCATAAATATTTAAATGCTCCTTGGTCGATTATCATCCCTGTGTTCATAATATGAGGTTCATCTGTGAAAGGTATCAAAGGCGGAATTTAAATTCCCTACCAGGAGAATTACCCATTGAGTCTCATTCTGAGGGTAAGTTATTAAAGAAACTGGGGTCATCTACTTGCAGAGGACAGACATTAGCTCAAATCAAGACATGCCCCTCCCTGTCCCATGTTAAGATGTCTATCTTTCCCTCATTGTCTTTGTGTTTGCTTTCCTGCTGCATTAGCCAAAGAGTTTCCAAGTGTCTGTTCAGAACTGACGTCTTTTTGCATGCAGATTCTTACTGCGGAAAGCAATGTGGTCATGATTCTGAAATAATCCTAGTGGGTGAATGTGAATATACAAGTATTCTCTGGTGATGTTTTAAAAAGATTCTGAATGGGTCTGAAATCAGCCTTTTAGAGAATTTCGAATCTGTCTCTACTCCTGGATGCTGCCTGCCAGCTCCAATTTCTTTATTTTGAAGGACTAATCTTCTTTTAAGGAAGGGCATTAACTCACGTTAAAGGAAATGCTGTGCTTGTAATGACAAATGAACATGACTCTTCTCTTCTATTTGATAGAAGGGCCCTTGTTCTGTCCAGATTGTGTATTCTTTTGTAAACAGACTCTCCAGCCCTCCAGCTAGAGGAATCAATGCCATCTGCAAAATGGTGCTCGACCTTTATTCAGAAATGCATACACTTGATTTATATTAAAGTTTTGCTATTTAACCTTCTGTCTAAAGCTTAAATAAGGGCCCTAGGGCAAGGGCAAATGTCTTCATCTTTTTAAATTTAAAAATTTGTTTCAAACTATAGAAAAGATATTAAAATCCCAGAATGATTGGAGTCTGTGAGCATAAAAATAGCCCTCTAGCTTCGAATGCATTTATAACGAGTGTCATAATCTAAGGATCAGTCTCTCAAAATGAGAATGAGAATCCAAAAAGAATTAGAGGGAAAAGTTGTGTCTGCAGAAAGACAAATATAAAGCTGTATGAATATAAAAATCAAGCCTACCTAATTAAAATTCAGGCTTATTTAAATACATCTCTATATTCTGTTCTCCAACATACACACACAAATACACACATAAAACATACAATATAATCTAAAATTATGCTATTTGGAATTTTTTAAAAGTAATTATAAGACTGAACTTATATAGCAGCTAGGGAAATTATCATGGGTTGTAGCTACTGCCACCATAAGAATTGGTTTCAATTCAGCCTTTAATGAGATCAGCTATTTCTATTCATTTTCATGGGTACCTACTTCTGTAATGAAAAGGATTAATTTGAAGTTCCCAGAAATGCATCACCTAGCTCATGTTGGAGACTAGCTAGTCTGCAGGCCATAAATATGAATTCTTCAAGTAGTAGGTTGACTATTTCATTAAAACTGATGATGTTTTAGTATTTCATATGCAGAGCCATGCAAAGGTTGTGTAAAGAAGTTTTAATATATAATGTATTTGAGGAGGAAAAGCTGTCATAGAAAAGTGATCATTAGCGACTCAGAGATACACTCGTGAAAGTTGGGGGAGGCTTCCTTTGTCAAGCAAATGCAAAATAATTTCTGAATCTCAAGTGTCTCTTATGGATAAAATAGGCCCACTAAATAAATCTCCACATCTATCATTGCCTGTGCAAAGATAGGCAAAGACTTCTGTCGCCCGGCTACCCTTCAGATGACCATGACATTTTTTTATTTCATCTTCCCTTAAGTTACCATAACCACAATGGAAGGTACCATTTGATGTGTGGGAGAAGGAAGCTCCTAGCTCGATTCCTCAGCCCCTTCTGAGTTAGCCTACCATTATAAGTGAATATTTCCCAGTATCCTTCCTCCAGCCCCTTAACCAACATCATTCAGATAAACAAGGGTAGCAATGGTAGCCTACGGCCATGGCAAAGGAGACTGCAAGCCTGGCAATAGGCCCATAAATCCTAAGTTCATTAATTCCCTGAGAAACTGGCCACAACTCAGACTCCATGTGGAAGGTAAGTTGTGCATGTGTAATAACCAAGCAAGTCGTTTTAGCCCCCCTTTGATCAATTCACTGAGGAGAGAAGAATAAAAGAGTAGCCAACCTGGTTTCCTGGGAAATTAGGGGAAATTGGTGTCCTGGACTTTTCACTAGGAGTGTTACAGACATGTCTTCCAGATTTCTGTTTTCCAACAAGTGAAAAATTAAGTAGAATTTTGAAAGCTGACTATCAACATATTTAAAATGCCAAGAATTATTTGTAAAACAATGATTATTCATCTACTTTTTGAAAGTGGAAATCTTGTATAAAAGTCTAAATGTGCATTTCTTTGAAAATTATTTCCAGAAGCTGTTCCAAATCTTAACATGGTATTCATCATCTTGCAAGTGAATAATAACATATAATGATTTTTGGCCTTGCAGCAGAAATTCCACTATGGGATCTGTATCCTCTGTAACAACCATAAACCAAGGACAGGACAAAATCACCAATAATGATGTCCTGGACAGCAATCAGCCATAATGTAGTGAGCCCATCCAAGGTGACTGTCCTCCCCTGCACCAGGCTCGTTAGGAGGGGACTTCTTAAATGATGTATGAATCCTTCTGTTGTGCCTAACAGACGCAGGGTGTTTATCTTCCTAAATATTTGTAAGAGTCCTGTCACTTAGATATATAATACACCTCAGAGACAAAAGGAAGAGGGGAAAAGGAAGTTTAAACATGTATCTTTCAAGCCATTGTGCTAAGCTGGGGTCATTGCCAAGTTTGAGTAGCTCCAGGCTCTTTAGTGAACATGTTTACGTAAAATGAAAACCAGAAATTAATTCAATGAGAAGAGAATGAAAAGAATCTCAACTTTGTTATTTCTCTAATACGGTTCAAACCACTGGTTGACATTTTTCACGCTCAGGTTTTTACCTACCTGCGTTTTTGTTACTGTCATGTTAATCAAAGCCACACTGATAGATTATTATATGAGAAGAAAGAGCATCCATCTTCTCATTTATTTCAGTTTTATTCAGGTATAATTGACAAATACCAACCGCTCTTAAATAACCAAACTAGTGTGGAATTTGACCTCTAAAAGAGCACATTTATTCTACCTGCTGCCAAACAGAGAGCTCTTTTAACTATTAATAATGAAGATTTAGAAGCATTAGTGCTTAAAGGACCCATAAAATTTATCAAACACAATTCTGTGGTGTTAAAGACTAGAGCTAGAATTGAGAGAATGGCACCATCTAAATATAAGTTCAAAATATTTTCTTTTTACTTATAATACATAATGAATAAATTGAATATACTTTTCTCAGTTGACAACTGTGTCCAAGGGCAGTAACCTATTCATGCTCTGGCATTTGTATCCGCTTATATGTCCACCTTATTTATTACTTTGAGGGCTACACGTATATGATGAGAGTTGGGTTTTTGTTGTTGTTTTTCTTCTTTCCCAAGTGAGGTGAGAGAAGATAGAGAGACAGGCTCCTGTATGTGTCCCAACCAGAATACACCCAGCAATCCCCATCTGGGGCCGATGCTCTGCCCATCTTGGGCCATGCTTGTAACTGAGCTATTTTTAGCGCCTGCGGCAGAAGCTCCACAGAGCCATCTTTAGTGCCCAGGGCTGATGGGCTGGAACCAATTGAGCCATGGCTGCAGAAGGGGACAAGAGAGAGAGAGAGAGAGAGAGAGAGAGAGAGAGAGAAAGAGAAGAAGGAAGGGGAAAGAGAGGGGTGGAGAAGCTAGTGGTTACTTCTCTTGTGTGCTCTGGCCAGGAATCGAATCCAGGGCAACCACACACTGGGCCCATGCTCTATCAGTGAGCTAACCAGCCAGGGCCGAGAGCTGGGATTTTATGCTAGACCTAGTTCCCAAATATAGTGCCTCTATTTTCTATGACTTTGACTCAGTAGTTACTTCATCATTGTGATCCTTAGTTTCAGCCATAAAATGAGATGAGTAATCCACTGGGTGCCGGAAAGATAAAGTAACATGTCTAATGTGGCTCACCCATTGTAATTGCTCAACAAATATTAGATGTTATTAAATTTTTATTCCTATAGGCACAAAGTGTTTTAGTGAATGAATCAGTAAAAATCAACTTTTTCTTAATTCAGACTGCAGAGTCAGTGTTAGTTACAATTTGAAAAAAAAAAAAGTACAATGGTAAATTAGGAGAAACTGAAGATCCAACAAACTGTTATTCATCATAATTGAATTTCCATTTGTGATCAACTTCAGCTAGAAGGTACCAGAATGATAGCTCAGGCCCTGGCCAGTTAGCGTGATGATTGAATGTTGGCCCGGCATGTGGAAGTCCCAGGTATGATTCCCAGTCAGGGCACACAAGAGAAGTAACCATCTGCTTTTCCACCCCTCCCTTTTCTCTCTCTGTCTCTGTTTCTGTCTCTCTCTCTCTCTCTCTCTCTCTCTCTTCTCCTCCCACAGCCATGGCTCAAATGGCTCAAGCAAAGTTGGCCCCCAGCACTCTCTCTCTCTTCTCCTCCCACAGCCATGGCTCAAATGGCTCAAGCAAAGTTGGCCCCCAGCACTCTCTCTCTCTTCTCCTCCCACAGCCATGGCTCAAATGGCTCAAGCAAAGTTGGCCCCCAGCACTGAGGATAGCTCCATGGCCTTGCCTCAGGTGCTGAAATATTAGCTCAGTTGACAGGCAATGGAGCAGCTGCCCTAGATGGGCAGAGCATCACCGTATCCTAGTGTGGGTGCATGCAGGAGTCTGTCTCTCTGCCTCTCCACCTCTCACTTAAAAAAAAAAAAAAAGAATGATAGTTCATAATATTTTATGTAGATATCTCCACATGTTAAAAGACAGATTATTTTAAAATATATATTAAAAAAAGACAGATTATTTCTGATTACAAAGCACTGGAGTATTTAAGTACACTTCACAATTAGAATCCCAATATCAGCTCCTGATTTTGTATCTGACTACAACAGAAAATGTCTGAGCAATTTGGAACGTAGTGTGTGAACTGCATTTTCACTGTCCCGAGTAGCTCGTTTTCTTGTACAGTTAGTCATTGATTGAGCAAATACATTGTGAATACCTATTTGGTGCCAAAAACAGTGGTACTGCCAGTCAGAACTGGAAATTAATAAAACAAGATAAAGCTTAACAAACGACACACACACTCCCACATCTGCAATCAATTGAAAAACAAATATTGAACCAGATAATCAGTCACAGATCCTAAAGTTCAGTGGGATTTTGACCGGCGGAGAGAAAGGAGAAGGGGGACGTGGGCAGAAAGAACAGTGCCAACAAATGTCCGGAGGATGGAAACACGAGACCTGGCTTGTCCTCTCTGTCCTTTCCCTGTTTGCCCAAATCCCACTCTTCCTTCCAAGTGTCATACGCATTTTAAACTGACTGTCATTTTCTCTCTGTCTCCTTAATTGATCTCTCTCAAAAACACCTTTTATTTGCAACAAACTAAGAGCTCTATAGGTCAGGGGCAATGACGTGGCAAGCTTTAGTTCCCTGTGACCTTACATGGTACCCAGTATATACCAGTCTCCCCAAAATGTGAATTCTAGAATATGGGGCATAAGGGAAAGTGAGCTGTCACGTTCACCTCGGGAATTTAAGTTCAATGACTGGGTGGGAAGAGCAGCGGAATTTGAAGTCCCTGAAGAGAAAGTGGTTTAGGTTGCTTGTGGAGATTATGGTGATTTTAGTTTTGATGACAATTGAATATCCAAGTGAAGGCCTTGGCCAGTGTTTGCACATATAGGACTAGAATTAGAAAGGACTTGAGAGTTGTCCACATAATGGTAACTGTAAAGATAAGATGAGGAGTGCACCCATAAAGAAAACTCAAGGAACAGATCTATTTAGGGGACAAGAATAAAATGTGAGTACAGAAAATTGAAGGAAATATAAGTTTAGTAGTACTGATTGCTTGGGAATTCCATAAAGTACAAAATAGTAAAAAAAAGAGATAAAGAAAACTGAGAAAGAGTTCTTGAATTTTTTACTTCTGTGGTCACTGGATGCCATGAAAAATTGTTTAGGAGAAAATGGGAGTCATTTTATCAGAAAACATTTTTCTTCTCATGTTGAGTAAACTTATACCTGTGAATATCATATCACAGAACAGAAGCTGTAAAAAATGATATGGCCCTGGCTGGATAGCTCTGTGAATAGAGCATTGGCCAGGTGTGCTGACATCCTAGGTTCAATCCCCAGTCAGGACACACTTGAGAAGTGATTATCTGCTTCTCTTCTCCTTCCTCTCCCCCTTCTCTCTCTTCCCTTCTCTCACCCAGCGACTTGATTGGTTCAAGTGTTGGCTCCAGGCACTGAGGATAGCTCAGTTGATTTGAGCATTGGCCCTAGATGGGGGCTGCTGGGTGGATCCTGGTCAGGACGCATGTGGGATTCTGTCTCATTATCTCCCTTCTTCTCACTTAAAAAATTAATAATAATAATGTGACACATCAATAGCTTTATGAAAGGTGAAAACAAAGTGTTGACTCAAAGCTATTTCAATGTATCACTGTGATTTGTATATAATGACATTATTCAAAAGTGCATTAAATACAGATTTTGCACATATTACTTTATAATATAAATTTTTTAAAAGCCTATCATTATTAATATTTCTAAAAGTTAAAAAAAAACTTACACTATCTATCACAATGAAACTACAGTGGGAAATTATGCTTGATGCAATAAAAAGCCTGCATGTCATTTTGGAGTCAGTGGTTACTATTTTTATGATGAAAAAGTAAATGTACTTCTAAAATACAGTCGGAGAATCAGACTACCCAGAAGTAATTTAGCTTGCAGGTCGCCTAAATGGTTTGCATTTTGGAAACTGTATATAGTTTGTGAGGGTAGGATGTAACAAATAAAGAAATGAAAATAGATGACCAGCTACCCAGAGAATCTGCCTGATTTATTTTGCAGAAAGTATATAATTAGGTATTTAGATTGCTATCACTCTTAATCTTTGAATTATGTCAATTCTCTGGAGGGTGAAAGTCAAATTAGAAGTTATGAGATCTAGTTACCTAAGCTACTTGAAGACAAACAGGATAAATTTATATTGAGGTTGGACTTGGCCTATGTTATTGTAAAATAAGCAAAGAAGCATTTCCCATAGTAATATGAAGGTGAATACATTTTCATGGTGGGATTGATTCAGTGATCTAGAAGTATGTCCTGTGAAACTATGTAGAGACAGAATATTATCCTTTCTTCTCCTCTGGATTAGATATTTATTGAACCATCTAGTCATTTACCCATTTACATAATAATTATATGCTTATTATATCTCAGGCACTGTGGTAGGCACTGGTCATATAACAATAACATCCAGCCCTTGCTCTCAAAAACTGAAAACTTATGAGTACTTTCTATTTCCAAAGCCATCAAAAAAATTAATAAAGTGACCTTAAATATCCAACACATATGCCATACAACTACCACTTAAATATCATATTAACCAATGTTCCTTACTTGTTCTATGCCATCGTATCTGATATCCATAGCGTAATGCAGGAGGTCGAGACCCTGCCGGCTCACAATGGATTCAGTCAGAACAAAGCGCGTATGAGAGGTCCTTGGGTTACAACAGTCTCGATATATGACGTTCCGAGTTTACAACGCTCACTCCCATAAAAACTTAAAAAACTGAGATGTGAGTGTTTCGACTTATACCGTTAGCCTTGTACTTATTATGCACTACGTGGGCGAACTATTATAGTTTGGTTGTGCACAGCAGAAGAATACGCAGTAGCATATACAGTATAGTACATTTATGTCCATTTCCAGTGGCTTAGTTGTGTGTTTACGTTCTAAATTATCATTTTACAGATGTCTTAGGATACGTAAGTGACGTAGGCTAGGGTGTGTTTCAACTTAGACCAAAATTTGGGTTACGTCACTGTGGTGGGAACGGAACTGTGTCGTAACCCGAGGACGCCTTGTATATGGAGCCGGAGGGTGGAGTGTCATTCATTCCCATCTGTTTGGTCTCACGGGGGCATGCGAGAGGCCAGGCAGGGGCAGCAGCTGCTTCTCGCAGCGCTGGCAAGTGTACAGACAGGACAAGAACCGCTTCTCTAGAACAGGCTCAGGGGGCAAGTGCCTGCCACCTTGTAGGGGCTGGCTAGACAGGGTGGCTTTTAGCCAAAAGCTGTGTCCTTATTTACGTAAGGTGCTTACATTAAAGCAGTGCACAATGTCCCGTGTCCTTGGTGACATCTGGCGCTGTGGTTACGCAGCCGAAAACAAGTGAGCAGGCCTAACTGCAACCACTGTCTCACAAAGCACACTGAATGCTCAAAAATAAGATGTCTTACAGACCCTTATACTTTTCCTCCCATTGGTTGTGGGGTTTTATGTTGTTTTTACCCAGTACAATTTAGATGATAGGTTATGCTTCTCCTTGTAATTAAGTAATTTGACAATTGCTTAAACCAACCAAATATGATCACCAAAGTGTTCCTTTGATTGCTGCTGTTTCTGCAAGAACTAAGCTAAATGCTTTTCAAGACTCAGTAGCATTTAAGTTGCCAATAGGGCTGAACTAGCTTCAGGAGCCACGACTTGAAAGGATTGAAGGGAAATCTCTTTGTAGGGGAAGTCACTACAGAGATGCAGAATGGCTTTGGCCGCAGAGGCTTCTGGGAAGCCCCGTCTCTCTCAGGGCTGTGTCTCTCTGTGAGTCTGCATCCTCCCTCCGGGCTGACTACTCAGAAGCTGCGGAATGCTTGTCCAAAGACAAACATGATGTCCCAGGAGCGAAGCTAATGAATGCCCAGAGTGCAAGAACTGCTTGATGTTGCCTTTTAACTAAGAAATGCATTTTTTTTTTCTGGTGGTCTCTACACGACTACCTGCCATATGGCTTTACTAATAACCCCCTATAAAAATAGGACCCTGTTCCAGGACGGGTGTGGATTTTGCCTGGCCAACGCCACCCAGGAGAAACAGCTGCTGTGCCCGCGTATGTAAATTCCTCCTATTAAAGTTCTTATGAATTTGGATAAGATGACATATCAGTTCTTCAGAATCAATCCTGAATTTGGACTTTTGGGGCTTTCTCCTTAACAATATTAAACATAAAGGCTTCCATACCTAAGTTATATTACCTAATGGTCTTTAAGTTCTTGCTTCACTTGAAAAAAAAATAGAACAAAACAGGCTTTCATCCTAAATATATCTATAATTCATGCTAGTGAAAAAGACAGTGAACTGGGCCCATTTTTAAAAAGACAAAAAGTAACTTTGGTCTTATATTAGAAAAAAATGAATATATATTTATAGGGTTTAGGTTAGTAAGAATCTTTAAAATATGCATACAACAGATTATTTCATGAATTTTTATGAAATCAACTTTTTCAATTAATTGACCTGCTAGCAATGTCCCTTGCCTGTGACAGAAGGCTTTCTGTTTTGCCAGCCATAAACTCCAATCTCAAATACATGCAGAGACAGCATAACAGTGTTTTATCCTAACTGCTTATATACGCAGATATCATTTTGTTATTTCAAAACAGAGAAAGATGCTTTTGCTTCTCAGTTTACAAAAGGAAATGGGGAGTGATGGTTCAAATTACAAAAGGACTACTCACAGGATCAAAACAACCTCACCCATGAACATTTATCAACTACCCTATAAAAACTAAGACATTTAACTTGTCACATAACACCAGCCAATTTCTGGGAAATCACCAAATGTGTTATTTAAACTCATTCTGTGCTTAGGGGAATACTTTATTTAAAAGAACTTATTTTGAAAAAAGAAGTTATAACTTCATAGCCCTAGGGTCCTATTCTATGTTTACTTCCTAAAAGCACAAGACTTCTCCCAGTTGATTGATAAAAGGTTCACACAGGAGAGCCATGAGTAGGGTAGCATGTCCCTGAAGAGGGATGAGAGATGATAGTTTAAAAAATGAGATTTCCAGAGAAAATCTTGAGTGATTTCATCTTCAGTGATTCAGGTAACTGGTAAATGTTATTACTTGAAATATACACCCTTGAATGTTATGCTGTGAAAATATCCAGAAAATGGAATGTGAACAAAGTCATTTTTCTCTCATTATATACTAATAGAACAAAGAAAAACAAATGTGTTTATATACTCCATGCTTTATTAAACTATCATGACTTCATTTTTTGCCTGTGGGATTTACATATGAACCTTTTATTTTATTCACATGTCAGCCACTTAATGGTCCAATTGATTCCCCACTCACTAGCAAAATTACTGACTTGCTTAATTATAACATAAGAACTAAAATAACAACATTTTAAACTATGAAAAAACAAAGATGGGACAATAACTTTAAACCCTTAGAGGGTTTTTTCTTGTGAATCCCTTCAGAAATCCTAGAAGCCTTATTATACTTGATGATTTGATAGAGCAAAGATACGTAATTGGAATTTTGACTTCTTTTTCCCATTATTACCTTCCTGTTTTAACAAAATTGCCAGCTTACTTAGTTACATCCTCTATTTTACCCTTTAATCCACTGTTTATCAAGTTTTGTTGATTCTTTTTTTTTTGGGGGGGGGGCTTCTTAATTCTAAGAGCTGCCACCAGGAGAAAGCTCACCTACAATGACACTGGACTAGGACCAACGTGTGCTTAGAATTTACTTTAATTCTTGTGAGGGGTTCGTTGTTTTTGCTGCTCACATGGCAGAGCACTTTCAAATGAATCTTCCAAAAACACTGTTCTTATCACTTAATTCTCCTGCTTAGAATAAATAAAGCAATCTATTGAAAATATAATTTGTCTTAATGCCTCATTATTATTCCAAATCTTCTATAATCTGTTCCCACTCAATCTGATATTATAGTCCCATCTAATGTGTTTTTAATTAGCTGGGACTTTGAACATGCAATTCTTTTATCATCAGCATAAATCTCCTAGCTTAAAGCAGGGGACTGCAAACTACGGCCCGTAGAACAAATGCAGCTTATCATCTGTATTTTTATGCCCCATGGCCTAATTATAATTTTTTACATTCTTAAACAGTTGGGAAAACATTTTTTAAAAATGTTTCCTAATATATAAAAATTACATAAAATTTAAATTCAGTGTTTGTTAATAAAGTTTTATGAAAACATAACTATGCTCATTTTTTTTCTGTATTGTCTATAGTTGATCCCACACTAGAATGGTGGAGTTAAATAATTGCAACAGAGATGGTATGACCCACAAAGTTTAAAATATTTACCATCCAGGCCTGGGCAGAAATTTTTGCCAAACTCTTTGTTAAAGAATATCTGATCTGTTGGTGATAGATAATACTTACACACACAGAGACACACATATGCATGTATATATAAGTGTGTATATATATATATACATATATATATCCCCTTATTTAAAAACATGTATGCTAGATATGTTATATTCTACATCATAAGCAATTTGCACCATGCGTCACTTTCAGCAAATTTAGAAAAATATTTTCATCAAAATGCCACTTTCGGTTTAATGGAAAATAGCAAGTAGGAGAAAAGAGGAAGTAAAAAGAAAACGAACATGAAGCAAGTAGACAATTTAGTGAAAGAAAATGGTAGGAAAGAAGTGTAACAGGGCATATTTCCCCATGCATAAAACACACCCTCTTTGAAAAATTTGGGATCTGAAAACTGGCTGCGTCTTACACAGAGGTTGTAGATTTTTCACCTGCCTTTTTTCCTTCTTCACGTTTGTTTTTGCGCTCATTGTTGAAGACAGCAATTCGCCATCAGATACAGATAAAGACAAGCTCATGGATGGGAGTTTTGACAGTCATGAGGAGTTGTATGGATTTTACGATGAATAAAACTTGAGTTCAATAACTATATGTAATACATTTTTTATCAAATTTTGGGCCCCCAAATTAAGGAGCATCTTATACATGGGAAAGATGGGTTTGTACAAACAGAGGAAAACAATCAGATTGTTAAGGGAAAATATAAGCAGTATTTGTTAAAAGAAAGTATTAGCAGTATTCCCACATCTAGCAACTCCAGCCCTATTGTCTTTCCTCCCTGTTTAAAAAACAAGGAAACAAAAAAATTGCTATTTATTAGACCTTACAAATGATTTAGTTGTATTCTCTCAGTTAAGCCTCATAACAACTTTAATAAAAGCATTATTATTCTAAATTATAGATGAGGAATATGAGACCTAAAGGTACTAAGTGACAGGCCCATAATTGTAACTCAGGTATAATGGTATTACTCACTGTAATAACACAATATTGCCTTTTATTATTATCTGGCATATTCAAGAAAGCATATTTAATTCCTTAGAAAATCATACATCTTTAAAATTACTGTGGAATATTGTCAAATTGAAACTCAGCTTGCCTCTTACACTTAATAACTTCGAAACCTTCTTGTAAAATCCAGTTGTCAATTTTTACCTAAGAATCTCAGAAAGAGTAATCCAGATTTTGCTGACATCGAGAAATAAACTAGACTAGTAGGTTTCAAGTCTATTGACAGGTGATTAAATATCATTCTAATGGTGAATATTTATTTACCTCCTTTGTTTCAGTCATTCTTTCCTCACAATAGGGGTATGTGTAGTTATTTTCCCTATTTGCATTACTGCATAGATAATATATCACAGAAAGATTTTAATTAATTTTTCCAATGTTACAGAACTCAGCAAAAGGTGGGGTATGAACTTAAGTGATCTAATTCTGCAGCCAAATAATCACCATTATGCCAGACTGAGAAGAACATCTTAAAAGGAGTCAAATACAGTGTGTCCGTAAAGTCATGGTCACAGGAAAGCAACAAAAGATGATAGAAATGTGAAATCGGCACCAAATAAAAGGAAAACCTGCCCAGTTTCTGTAGGATGATGTGGCAGCATGTGCGCATGTGCAGATGATGACGTAACACCGTGTATACAGCGGAGCAGCCCATGGCCGTGCCAGTCAAGATGTGGACGGTACAGAGGAAAGTTCAGTGTGTTCTGTGGCTCGCTAAATTCAGATCCGTGACCAAAGTGCAACATGAATATCAGCGCGTTTATAATGAAGCGCCACCACATAGGAATAACATTACTTGGTGGGATAAGCAGTTGAAGGAAACTGGCAGTTTGGTGGAGAAACCGCGTTCTGGTAGGCCATCAGTCAGTGACGAGTCTGTAGAGGCTATACGGGATAGCTACCTAAGGAGCCCTAAAAAATCTGTGCGTGAGCCCACATCGAACTGCTCTGAATAGGTATGAAACTGGGAGAGTTTTCCTTTTATTTGGTGCAGATGTCACATTTCTATCGTCTTTTGTTGCTTTCCTGTGACCTGTCAAAAGTGCACCATGACTTTACGGACACACTGTAGATGAGACCTATAAGCATCTAAGTGTATGAGACCTATATTAGTGGATTCCATTAGTGGAATTACCTTCCCTTGATAAGGCGGCAATTTGAGTACATGATAAACCTACTGAAATATGTACAAGTCTATCTTTGAAGACAAAGCAGCCCATTATCCTCAAAAACAAGAACACATAAACTACAATCACACTAGAAAGATGTACTCCTGGTGTCAGGAAGATCCTGTATGATATTACGCTTAGCAACTTTACCAGTAAACAGGAACTCTTGCCATGATGTTTGGACCATAGTAAGAGAAGTTGCTGTAGGTTCAGGAAACTCTCCAAACCAGTTTTCTCATCATCACATCTTGGTACTGTTAACATAGAATGTTGGCCATCTTTAATGGTGCATAATGAAAAATGTACCTCGGGTAGCCGCAGTCACATGGTACTCCAACACCGATGAGGATAGAGATTGTGCTATCTTCTCAACCTTATTACTATTTTTAAGTCAGTTTCAATATATATAAAAGTTTTCTGGCACGAGGCCACGGAAACTCACTGCTTCTGGTGTAACCTTTTGTCGGTAAATTGTCTTGGATAGTTTATCAACACAACTCACTGCATTTCACAAGAGCTTTATTATTTAAAAAGACAAATGCTAAAATTATAATGTGATATTTAGACACTCTTTTCCTGGAGGGCGATGTAAGGACACCAAGTAATTACACTACAACATGAGATACTTAATTACAGAGGTACCTACTACTTCTACTCCATAAAGCCATTTTTATTACAGCGACTTCTCATTTCTAAGAAAGTCTTTTGTCTCCGTATAGAAAGTCTGTCACCAGAATGTACCTTAATATCCTGAAATCAGATATAAATGTGTACAATCAGTGAGGTGACAACCTCCCTTAAATGTTCATTTTAATTCTAAGGTACATCCTACAATAATGGTTTTCTTAAAATAGAAGAAATAAAACGATCTATTGGTACGGCATGAAATAATTTTTTCAAAATTAAAGAAAACCCTTTCAAGTGTTTTTGCACTGCTGTTAAAAATTGAACCTGTTAGCCTGATCAGGCGGTGGCACAGGGGATAGAATGTCGGACTGAGACGCGGAAGACCCAGGTTCGAGACCCTGAGGTCGCCAGCTTAAGCTCAGGCTTATCTGGTTTGAGCAAGGCTCACCAGCTTGAGCCCAAGGTCGCTGGCTGGAGCAAGGAGTCACTCAGTCTGCTGTAGCCCCCAGGTCAAGGCACATATGAGAAAGCAATCAATGAACAACTAAGGTGCCGCAACGAAGAATTGATGCTTCTCATCTCTCTCCCTTCTTGTCTGTCTGTCCCTATCTGTCCCTCTATCTGACTCTGTCTGTCAAAAATAAAAAATTGAACCTGTTTGCCTGGATCACATGGAATGCCCACCACTTTCCCCGGACGAAGTCAAGTGTTAATAGTGGCAGCAAGAGTAACATCTTGTGCCTCTTTGGTAGCACCAAAATCAGCACCCCGTGACATTGCGAGAATTCAAAGTTCCTGACCTTTCCAACTCAATTGATTGGAAAGTTTTCATTAGATTTCGGTTCTATTGTGGCCCTATAACCTACATTTTAAAGCTCATTATCTTCTGTTTTAGCATTGATAAACTGACAAGTGTAAAACATTCAGGAAAACACAACTGCAGTCTTGATAAATGCCTCCACTGAGTAATCTATTTCAGCAATCATCTATGTATTACAATTACTTCTCAAAGTTCCAAGCTTCACAAATACCCATTGTTTATGCCTGCATGCACATAAGGATGTGGTACTGGTCCTTACAATCAAGTTTCAGAATGATGCCTTTTTCTTTTATTTGAAATTTTGCTATCCATATTTCTAGAGTTATTTTACATAAACAACTTTCTTTTTAAACCCATCAAACAGCAGTACTCACCAGGAATACAAATAACATTAGGACAAGTCTGTCTTGATAGTCACAAAAATGTTAATTATTTCATGTACCATGATACCTTACTAATGTGTAATATATATTTTTCTTTGTTTCATATACTATGAAGCAATTTGTAAGTGCTCTTGTCTAAAAAGGTTTCTTACAATGTATCTATAAAAATGATTGTGTAAGTATATAATAGAAACATAGTTGCTGTCATTTAAGATTAAAAGTCTAAAATGCAGAATGTTCTGTGTAGATTCAATAATAAATTGTTCTCCCTTTACCTTACTATTTATTTTATCTAATACATTAAACATAGCTAACATTAGGACTTTAGATCATAGAAAACACATCTGAAAACACTTTCCAAAATATACCACCTTAGACCTCTAGATGGCAAACTTTAGTAAATTTTTATGACTGGCTTGAATTCTGTTTCATACCAACTCTGTCTAATCCACCTATTGAAATGATTTTCTGCTTAATAAGCTATTCAGATATATTTGTGATCTTATGAAATAATGCATTAAAAAAGTGAATTGTATTTTTTTTCTAAAATTCAACCTTTTTCTTTGGGAAAACCTATTTTTATAAAAAATGGTGACCCACTGTCTTCTAGCAATGTCTCTTCGGTATATTGATGTTCCAGAAAGGAGTAACCTGATAAATGATTTCAACTGGCTTCTAACATCAACTGTTTATAATTATAAAGACTAGTTACAGCTTTTATTACCGGAATTTCAGCAATCTCATAGAATAATAAAAAAGCTCTTTGAGAAAATGAGTCTGTCATTAGAATATCAAGCATGCCCTTTACAAAGCAGATATCTAACAAGAAAAATTTCCAAAACATGTGTCTTTTTGTGATAGATCGTGCATGTTTAATTCTATAATTACTGTTATTCCTTTAGTCAAGTTAAAAATAATTATTTTCAATGCCAACTGCATTTAAGAGTTATCATGGAATGAACAGAAATAAAATTAGTAAGAGAGTTGATGATTAAAATATATTTAAATGGCATTGAAAAGGACAAGTCCACTTTGCATATAACATTTCTAGCAAGAATATTGAAGTATAAAATCCAGTTAGAGCTAGGGTGCATATGTTGAATTTTCAATGAGGACTTGAGTTAATATCCTAAAATGATCACTGGCTATGAGAAAGTCTATTACTTAGTGTACTGAATAGACAAAATAAATTAGTATATTGTTTACTATAGATTCCCACTTCTGAAAGAGAGCTCCTCCTCTATACACATAGTAACTATGGGAACAACATTTTAGCATGTCATAATACTAGCTGCTGATTAAGCCAGGTATCTGACTCAGTTGGCTTAAGCATCTAACAAAAGTTGTGACAAAGTACTTCTAAAATTCCAACTCTGGTCACCAACACAGGTCCCTGATCCAAGATGATCCAAGAGTCTTTCCATAAAGATTATAATACTGAAAAAGGGAACAAATCTCTCTCTAGTGATTGAAACTATAATCTATATAAAGATAATAAAGTTTATAAAGTTAAAGGTAATCACATTTGGTTTAGAATGTAGAGGAGAAGAAGGGGAAAGTGGAGGAAAGGGAAAGCGAAAGAGGGAGGGAGGGAGAGAGGGAGGGATAGATGGGTAGATAGAGTTCTGAAAGCATTAGACTCCTGATTATACCTAATTGGAAGGCTGAGCTGTTTTCTTTCTCTTTTCTTTTTTTAGATTTTATTTATTCATTTTAGAGAGGGGAGAGAGAGAGAGAGAATGGCAGGGAGAGGAGCAGGAAGCATCAACTCCCGTTTGTGCCTTGACCAGGCAAACCCAGGGTTTCGAACAGCAACCTCAGGGTTCCAGGTTGATGCTTTATCCACTGCACCACCACAGGTCAGGCCTGAGCTGGGTTTTTTTCTTTTATCATTTTAATCTGGTTGACAGCCTAGAAGCCATTCATTAAATTTTTATTATACTTAAGCTTTTTCTAGTTCTATTTTGAACACTTAAAACTAACAGCATCTTAATTAATACTCTTTGTTCTATAGTAGTTGTATTATGAAGGCAAACCATTTCAGAGCTAAGTTAAATAGCTAAGTTTTTCATTCTTATTTTTGCAAATATTAACTGGGCATGACTATATCTTTTAAAATATTACAGAAGCAAGATATATCTTTTCATAAAAGTAGGTATATTCATTAGTATTTATGGGCAATAAATAGAATTGTCTTTTTAACTTAAGAGACTTCAATAAAAAGAACACTTTGTGAACCATAGAGAGGTAGACAACATTCAAATGAATAAAAATGATAAGATAGTTTTTCATTTACCATTGTAAGTGTAAATAAGATATTTTGTTTAATCCAAGAAAAACAAAGATTGGAAAATTTTACAAACCTTGTAAAATTTCATCTTATGCATATTTTTATATTATGCATATTGAACCAGAATGAGGTATAAAGGTAAAGTCCTGGCTTGACTGAGCTATCTTATGCACAAGGTGATTGCCTTTTCAAAAAATGTTTATAATTCAGAGTCACTTTCTTTTTTTTTTTTTAAGTGGACTTTCTCTTGGTCAACACAAAACCCTAAAAATTGTACTGTAAATGCTTTTTGGATGCTCATGGATTTTCTCTTAGTTTTGGATGGTGCAAAACGCAGGTGATTTCACTAGGGGCTTTCAAAGATCTGCCGTAAGGGGGACACCTTCGTAAGAATTAAGGCAATCCACAGAGAAGCAGAAAACTTGAAGAGAAAGACAGGGCAGCTGGGACGTCACTTGAGGACATGGGCCGAGCTGTGCCTGAGCCAGCCCTGCCCTTTGACTTCACAGTTATGTGAGCTGAGAACATCTCATTTTCACCAAACCAGTTTGGTAAAAGGTGACCTGCAATAAAAAAAAGAAGCTGGTAAGTTAGAGAGATAGACAAGACAGTTAAAAATTGGAAAGGAAGTCATATTGTTCGGCTGCCTGAGTCATTATGAGTTCAGCTCTATCTTATAATACCGGTTGCCCGGTTGTTCAACTTTTCTGTGGAATCAATTGCCAGTATATTCTTCCTTTCTTTACTTTGTGTTTAAAATTGGTATCTAACATAAGATCACTTGTTGCCAAGACAACTCCTCATATGATTAACTTTTCCAATTGCATATATATTTTATGAAATAAGATATTGAGCACAATGGGATTTTAAATTTTAAAAGACCCAAATATAAGACAGTATTACCATTATTATTTATAACTAACCCCAAATGTTTGAAGAAGTATCATGTGTAAAAATAAAGTTGTTTTTTTTTATTATTATTAAATGGAATTTTAAATAGCAGCACCAAGAAAAATGGGCTGGTGAAATTTAAAACTCAATATAATACAGAAACTTATAGAAATTGGAGTTTGATCAAGTTTTCCCATATATAATTCTACAATTCTATCACTCCATGATTCCATTCCAAAAGTTTCACCCATTAGATTTTTTAAAAAGTTGTCTTATCAAGTTTCCTATCACTTTTGTATAGTACGTATATTCACACATATGTATATGATATACTGTTAAAGAACAAATTTCAACTGAATGAGTTTGAAGATCTAATTGGCTTTATTAAGTGATTCACGAAGAGCATGGCATCTCATCTAGCAAACAGAGGGGCATTCCAAGGGCTTGTACAATATAGGTGTTTATAGGAAGAAGGGTGTGGCAGGCAGTGCTAGCAAAAGAAAAGAAGGGATTATTTTTAGACCAGAAAATCTTGCTTTTAGAGGTTGGGCCAGGGATGAGGTGGGGGCAGGAATTGGGGCAAGGAAGGACAGGGGTTCTGTCATTCAGATTGCTTCTTCTACCAATGGGTGACAGAGAGTGCCACTTATCACATTACCTCATTAGTGTTGACCAGAAATGTCCCAATTGGTTGACTGAGATTAATTTCTTGAAGAGATTGAAACTTCAATTATGTTAGGTACTAAAGGTAGCTTTTGTTTCATGGACATTAGCATAAGTGACATTATTTGGGGCCTGTGGTTTTCTCTTCAACAATTCTCCCCTTTTAATCAAATTAGCAGTTTAACTGAGAGATGGGACCAAAATTAAGGCATCAACTTCACTCTCAGCTACAGCTCTGCAGTTTTTGCAGCTTTCACTGACCCTCTGTGTAGTATTTACATATTACGATGCTCTTGCTTGAATATTATGATTCCTTGTGGTCATCGTTTCAGGTTCACGGTCTTTAAATTTGGTCTTTCCCTTCGTTTTCTGTTTGTCTGTTTGCTTGCTTGTTTTTTCTTTTTAGGTTTGTTTGTTTTGTTTTGGACCGTTCATTCTATGGAAGATTATTTGCCTAGTGAACAGTAGCTACAAACATGCATTTAAAGCTTTTGAGAGGATGCAGCACTCCGGGAAGATTATTATGATAGCTAGAAACAAGTTTATTTCTAATTTCTAGATAGTACTTTGGAACCATAGTCCCAAGACCCAAAGCAAAGACAATATTGAAGGAGTCACCCTAGTAAGCCAAATGGCTTACCCAATGATCTTACGTAACTGAGTTTCAACTTCCCCAGAAGTGTTGATCCAGATATAGCAGGTAGTGTTGGCCACAGCCCAGACACCTTCTTGTTCAGCTCAAGATGATCAAGAGCAGCACACTCTCCCTCTTGGCAGCACATCCACACAGTTCTCTCCCCTACTTCCCTACAGAGGAGGGTTACTTTTGCCTTTCTCTCTCTTAAGTTTCAAGGGCTCTTCTTCTGCCACTACAACTCATGTTCTGAGCCTACACAGCCCAGAGGTTTCACTTCTAACTCTCTAACTTTCTAAATAAATTTTCTCTAATAACTAAAAAAAAAAAAATGTTATGGTACATTTATACAACAGAAAACTACTCAGTAGTGTAAAAGAAGGAAATCTTACCTTTTATGACAAGGATGAACCTGGAGAGTATTTTTGTTTTCTTTTTCTGAAGCTGGAAACGGGGAGAGACAGTCAGACAGACTCCCGCATGCGCCCGACCGGGATCCACCCAGCACGCCCACCAGGGGCGATGCTCTGCCCCTCCAGGGGGTCACTCTGCCACGACCAGAGCCACTCTAGCGCCTGGGGCAGAGGCCAAGGAGCCATCCCCAGCGCCTGGGCCATCTTTGCTCCAATGGAGCCTTGGTTGCAGGAGGGGAAGAGAGAGACAGAGAGGAAGGAGGGGGGGTGGAGAAGCAAATGGGTGCTTCTCCTATGTGCCCTGGCCGGGAATCGAACCCGGGTCCCACGCACGCCAGGCTGACGCTCTACTGCTGATTCAACTGGCCAGGGCCCTGGAGAGTATTATGTAAGTGAAATAAGGTGGTCAGAGAAAAACAAATACCATATGATTTCACTCAAGCGTGGAATCTAGTGAACAAAATAAACTAACAAACAAAATAGACTGACAGCTGTCAGACAGAGGGGATTTCAGGGCTGGGTAAAGAAGATGAAGGGATTAAGCAAAATAAAACCAACCAACCAACAAACAAAAAACCTCGTAGACATGAACAATAACATGGTGATTGTCAGAGAGAATGGGGAGTGTGGGAGGTGGACAGGGTAGAGGGTGATAAATGGTGACGGAAGGAGCCTTGACTTGGGATGGTGACCATACAGTACAGTATATGGATGATGTACTAGAGAATTGTACACCTGAAACCTATATAATTTTATTAAACACTATCACCTCAACAAATTTAGTTAAAAATAAAAATAAGTTAAAATTCATGCCCACAAAGGAATAAATAAAGACAATCATGTGCTAGTCTATCAGCAAGAACAACTTTGGTTATAAAGTCTAAGGATTTTTTCTGGGCAGCTAATTCCTAAGCGATGGAATCTGAAATGTCTCTAATCGATACGTAAAGGTTTCCAGTCATACTTCCCGTTCCTATCTATTTCTACCTGGGAAATTATGACCCTGACAAAGGAAGTGACTCCTGAGGTATGAATGTATCCTGGTAGGTCCCTTTTAGAACAAGGAGGGACACAGTGAGGCAATTTAAGAGGCATTGTCCAGATGTGTGCCAGCAATCTCAGCATTTATAGACCCAAGGAGAATGATAATCACCAAAGACAAAGAAAAACCCTGTTGGGGCATGACTGTCCATTCAAACCAGGGGTCAATGAGATTTCTTTCCTTAGCCTGAAAAAAAATGTTGTTCTAAATTCCAGATATTAACCCCTTCTGCCCTTCTCCTTAGCTGAGGCCTGGGAGATATGGATGATAACATCACCTTTCAGGCCAATGCCAGAGTTAAAGAAGGAAAGGAGCAAATAAAGAGTTTCTTGTTTAGCTTAAATAGGAAGTTCTTTTTTTTTAATTTTTTTCCAAGTTGAGGGGGGGAGATAGAGAGACAGACTCCTGCACACACCCTGACCAGGAACCACCTAGCAATGCCCATCTGGGGCCATGCTCACAACCCAGCTATTTTTAGTACCTGAGGCGGAGGCTTCATGGAGCCATGGTTAGCACCCTGGGCCAATGTGTTTAAACCAATAGAGCCATGGCTGTGGGAGGGGAAGAGAGAGAGAGAGAGAAAAGAGGAGGGTGGAGAAGCAGATTATTTCTTCTTCTGTGTGTTATGACCAGGAATCAAACCTGGAACATCCACATGCCAGATCGATGCTCTACCACTGAGCCAACAGGCCAGGGTGGGTATCTTGATCTGGCAACTTGGTTAGAAGCAGTCTACATCAATGTCAGATAATTCTTTCCCTAGTCAATTTGAAGATATCTAGCATTTGTACAGGATATCAAGGAGAGCAGGTAGAGACTTCTTTAGCTGTAAGATACATATTTAAGGCTAGATTTTCAATAGTATAATTGGTCAGGAGAACTTGATAAGGACCGTCTTAATGGGTTTGATGGTTGTTCTCCTCTAATGAGGTTTCTATAACCAGCAACCAGACTCTATGTTCTAATAAACAGGATCCCTGGAACTGGGTCCTGGAAAGTTTCTAACCCTGTTAATGATAGGCTTGACTGTAAGATACATACAGTTACTGGTCATACAAGCATGAGACAGCAAGGGATCAACAGCAGGTTATACACCCATCAGCATTAGTCTACCTCATATAAAGTGACTACACATTTTCTAACAGTTTATTTGCCCCTGTGAAGGCATCAATCACCCCCTGTGACAAGGCAAAGCTTCATGAAAACATATCTAGAACAACAAGAACGTATTAATAGCCAATGCTAAGCAGCAGCTGAAGTCCAGGTAAGTGCTCAACAGGCTTAGAGAGAGGAGAATCAAGAGCTTAAGAGAGAAAATGAATTTTCTTAGATGTACTGTGATGGGGGAAGGAATGCAAAAACCACACACACAAAAAAAGGAATTTTTTAGGCAGGTAAGAAAAGCCAAGTATCACCTTGTATTTCTCACCTCCACGACTATCTGTTTAATTTACAGCCATTGTTTACTTCTGTTGATTTCTCTAATTTAGGAGCAGACTATTCCTGTCTTACAAGAAGATCAGCACGGCAAAAATCTGGCCAATAAGGGGTCGGTTCTGCAGCAGCAGAATGGAATGCATCCACATGCCACAGCCTTTATAGATTCTGTTTTCTGCCTTGCTTGACAGTCAGCTCACACATTGGCCTGATCCTCAAATTCCGTCCCTTTAGTCTGAGCCTCAATTTTGATAACAGCAATTTAAGAAAGTAAGAGAATAGTAAGATTTGTCTATTGTTAAAGATCTAATGAGAAACCACTAAAATAGAATTGACAAGGAAATAAGGTTATTTCTGTGACATACAATATTCTATAATAACTAGAATTTCCAGTGATAAACATTATACCAGGATATATCAGATTTTTTGGAATTTTATATAATTTATAGAAATATATGAACCCATGCAATATAACCTAAGGAGGCTTATTAAATCTTATTTGACAATACTTCCCATGTAATTTAACATAACAAATAAGTCTAATTAGTTTCATATCTCCCTTTTTATAAGGAGAGAGAATAAATCTTTTGAAATATCCGAGGGATCCACCAGAAATCTTCAAAGGTTGATTATGGTCAAAAGATATCACTTAAAATTTGATTCTTGAGAAGTTCAGCAAAAAATATCAAGAGGTTTTAAAACACTTGACTAAATAGTATCACAGATAATAATGAAATAATACTTAATTATCTATTTGACCAAAGTGGCAATAAAGGATTCAAAGACATGTACAGGAGGTTGACTCTTACTATTGAGAAGATTCCATTTCTTAAGTAATCAAAGACCTGATTAAGACAACATAAAACATAGAAAACTGTTTTCATAAAACAAAGTATCTTTGCCTTCTTGGCAGATTACTTGAAAAGAAAAACCTTTTACAGTCTCTCATTAGTAGATCAACAGTTCAAGAGTACTTAGTTCTTTTAAATAGATGAAAGAAAATTGTTTTAGTTTTGCATAAGGGCACGCTTGATATTAAAATTTAATTTTTAGAACCCTAGCAATCACCATTCAATTTTTAGCCAGTTTAATTACACGAAGTAAAATTCTGTCTCTCTCTCTCTTCAACTTTTTGTATACATTTAGTTTTTTCTTAATAACCAGAAGTTCTAGTTTTGGCAAAAGTACCCTCATTTTCCTTAAGAAAAATACATCTTCATTTCTCACACCTTTTCTTAGCCAAAAACATATACTACTTTCCTTGCATAGAGTTGACCTTCTTATTATTTCAAGTATCTTAAATTTCACATATTAAAATTTTAATGTCTTGTCTTAAAACCTTAATTTCTAAGCTCTTTTATTATTAAATTCTAAGAATTGAGAATTGTGAATTAATCTGATTGTAGTATCTGATGGAACTTTATCTTAACCCAGTCTTCCACCTAAAGCCTCACCTTATCAAAATAGATTGGGTTTTGTGTAGGATTGGCAAGACAACGCTTATAAGATAGCAGAATGAATGGCTAATGGTGAAATCTTCAAAATCATTGATTAGAAAACAAGAAACAGACAATTCTCCCTGTTAACGAAATGATTGAGAAATTGGGACCAAAAAAAGGAAAGAAACAAATTTTTACAGAAAATGTCTAAGAATCAGAATTTGCACACAAGTTGCAGAAAACGGGTCTAATAAAGCAAGCACAGAAAAGAATGAGTTAGGACATTCCCTCCTTCTCCCGCAAGTCTGTGTAGACTCATCAAGAGGAAACACAACCTGACCTGGCTACAAGTCAGCTGGTAAAATAAATTACTGAAAATATAATTAAGTAAGCAGAGAAGCCTGGGCAAGCTCCGTGGACATTTCCTCTTTTAATCAAAGCTCTGAAAAAATGAAGCTTCCTAAGGTCGTTCCATCAAAAATCACTAACAAAGCCTCCATCTGGCTTGACGCGGACCAAAGATCTCTCCTCAGAATCAATTAGGGCAATTACCAACTCGCGGTGCACAAGGGCATATTTGTGGTTAATTGAGTAAAACATACTTAGTCAACCTTTCTGAGCAAGAATTATGCAGCAAATCAAAAGTCCTAGCATCCACCGGTTCTAAGTTTGGGCTACTTAAACTTGGGCTCTTTTTCGATATCAAGGGGGAAGAATTTGAAGGAGAAAAATGAATGACCCCAGGTGGTTTTTCTGGCTTAGGAGAGAATTAGAGGAATCCACTTTCTATGACTGCGAAATGCTTACCAGTATTTCAGAAGGCTAAGGCTATATTTGTGCACTTGAGACAACACAAACATGCAAAAATACAAGGCATTGATCACAAGCAACTAATCTGGAAGGTGCATGGGTCAATCACCTAACATGAGCTTTGATCCAAAACTCTAGCTCTTAAATTTTTCTTACCAAGATGTTCATTTATTATTACTCCCCTACCGATGATATATTCTGAGAATTAAATTTTAAAAATACTACTGGATTATTAATTTAGCTAAGCACTCTCTTCTGTTTCCACTCTATTCCACGAAGCCAGGCCAGAGAATGAATGCCTGCTTGGGAAAGATAGCAGAGAACACAACACAAGCTGGAATCCCACATTCTCTGGAATGTAACATTTCAAAGTCTATCTCCAATGTATCTAATTTCTTGGAAGACAGCTCTGTTAAAGAAAGAATAGCCAGTAAGTATTTCCACTGGGCAGAGGGGAAGGAGGCTAAAAGCTCATTATGAAAGAGCTGGGGTTTAAACCATCATAATCTCTAGGTTTTTACCGAGCAGCATTAATTTCTAACCTAAATCATTTGAGGAGTCAACCCCCTCCTGTCTACACAAAGACTATTCTCCATTGTTATGTAAAGCACTGAGCAAACAAGCAAGAACTATTCTAAAGAATCCAAACAGCTGATATCCTCCCCCTGCTGGGTACACTTCTAACAAGTTGGCATCAGCGCACACCTTCCTCAGAATAGAAGAGAACAAAGGGAAAGAACAAAGGAGATATAAAACAGAAAACAAAAGTGCCCTGGGGTTGTTCTGAACTCCAGCGGCTCCGACCAGGTGAACGGCGCTTCATCCGCACAGTGGGAAGAGCCCGTGCGGCAGAGCGCGCGACCTAAAGGACGCCTCTGATGTGGGTCTCTAATCAAACTAAACAAAGAATTTTAAAGAGAGAATGAAAAAACAAAAAGTGGCATGCTTTTGTGGAAAGAATATTATATGGCCTTACCTCCTCTGCTATCAGTACTCGGGCGCCACGCAACCCTCTGGAACGTTCTCTCCCGGCCTAAACAATGCTCAGATTATTTATGTTTTCATCGTGTCACATTGCAAGAGGCTACAATGTGAAATAATCAACAAAAAGAAGCCTCAGGTGACACAGATGGTAACATCAGTTGTTTAAAGGGGGGAAAAAATGATCACAAGCTTCGCATTAGAACGACTCTGACAAATAAAATCATCATAAGAAGAAAATAGAACTTTGATTGAATAATAATTCTGAGTAAATGTCAAGTTCCCCAATATCCACATTCATCTTTGGCATTAAAGATGGCTTTAGAATAAAATGAGAAGGACACCGTTTCTTGTTTCACATGAATAGAGATTAAGTACTGTAAGATCTTTTGAGAAGCGAGGGGAATTCCCACAAGGTTTGGATGGGCTTAGATTTTAGAAAATGAGGGTGCACATGTGTGCAGCCCAACGGAAATTATTTTACCCTTCACACTTGCACTGTATCTAAGTGTGGTGTCTCCCAGACATGCGGAAATAGAGGCCAACAAGCTAATAGAATAGCAGAGAAGGGAAGATGCTAGCCTGAGTTGAAATATATTTTCCCGTTTTTACGACCTACATGAAGGTGTCAGAGTATATAAAGATAACAGATACAGACAGTATTAAGACAACCTTTTCTGAAATGTTTATGGCGGTGATCTCATGTTGAGAGTGTCATTTGTATAGCTTTAATATTTAAGGTGCTGCTGCCACTCTTTCGTTTCTTGCCCTTTATATTTAACAATGACACAGGCGAACAAAAAGAGGATCAAATACAGCTGTCAAGTTTGATATGTGACTCAGGGTCCTTCTAGAAACCCTGGGTTCAAATGGCACTGGCTGCACCTTCGCAGCTGCAGGCACTCTGGGCTGGTCTTGTCTCTGGGTCTGGCCCTGCCCTTGAAAACTCTACTTGGCCTCGCTGTGATTCTTCTTTTTGTCTGTGTGTTTCTAAAGGGCTCACCCACAGGTTCCTCTTTTGTCCGTCTTTTTAGGTTTTGTTGCCTGCCGGCCTCAGCCTGCCCCCTCTCTCCTGCGAGCCACAAGCTGCTTGAGCATCTCGCCGTCTTAGGTCTCTGGCGCGTGACGAGCCTGGTAACGCTGACTGGCAGCTGCCCAGTTCCCCCGTGCTGGTTGGCAGGCCGAGCTGTAGGGTTTCGTGTTTAGTGATTGTTGTGGTCCTAGAGGTCCCTTCTGGTGTAAACAGAGCGCCGCTGTTTCCAGAAAGAAAAACAAAACAGAGCATTTCATGGAAAGCCTTGTGAGTCACGGCAGAAAGTTTAAAGGAGATGAATGAATTAGTGCCACCCCGGCTGTCTTCCCCATGTGCACCTGGAGTGAGAAGCTGGCATCCGTGACCTGCTCTGTCGCCTCATCTCTGACCGCATTGATGAGAGGTCCTGGGAAGGAGATAATGCTTAGTCATTCCCCTCCTTGGGCTTGCAAACTATTTTAGCACACCCTCAAGCTCAGGGCCAGCCCCCTTTTTTCACTTCCTGCTGCTACCCACATTTTCAAAAAGCTCACGAGCCAGCAGAATGTACTGGCAGCTTTCCCTCTCAAGGACTCTCCTTAGCACTGCAGAGGGCCATCCCCATACAAGGCCGTGCTGTCCCTTGAAGACACTCCCCTAAGTATTTCTGCTGCTGCGAGTGGCTGGCTCCGTATTGCCAGTGAGACATTGTGCATGCAGAACGGTTGCTGAGTGTTTTAAAAGATGTCCATAATTTTTTTTGAGCTGGAAGCGCTTCTTCAGAAGCCAAATTTATCGTCTAATATCATGAGTCTCATTTCTCATCCCCCTAAGCGGGCCTTCGGGAAAAGATAACCCTGAAGCCCAATCTACAAGCTATTCATACTTTCGAACCAACGGTAATGGGAAATGGCTGGAAGAGAGCCCCTCAGCTGTCACCCACAAGGCCGTGTCCTCACGTACCAGGTTTGGATTATAAATAATTCTATTCATATCCGCATCTATTGTACCACCATTCTGACCTGATGATAATTGAAAATATGTTCATACACACTGTTGAAACCTGTATCCAGACTATTCACATAATTCCTTGAATTCCTCTTCTATCAAAAGAATATTGCTCTTACCGGAAGCAAAATGACCAGTGACGCTGGAACACGAATTTCCACTGCACAGTAAGTAATTGAAAGGAAACCTTTCAGGGTTTGGGTTAGTGCTGGAGAGAGAGGGCAAGTCCCAATAATCTGTGCAGTGGGCATTTTCACTCTTCTTTCCAGATGGTGATGCCAAGCTCGCCGCAGCCTGAAATGTACCACCTTGAAAGGAAACCTTTCAGGGTTTGGGTTAGTGCTGGAGAGCGAGGGCAAGTCCCAATAATCTGTGCAGTGGGCATTTTCACTCTTCTTTCCAGATGGTGATGCCAAGCTCGCTGCAGCCTGAAATGCACCACCCGTGCTTTGTGGGAAGAGACCTTGGAGATGTCTAAGAAGTTCCTTCTTGTTTAGAAAACCTCAGTAAGGATCAAGGGCTTTGCCATTCTTCACCTGCCTGCTCTGTCAACTTTTGGCAAAGTTGAATATCATCTTTAGCAACTTCTTGAGTTTTCTGTGTAATCAAAAGCCTTATGCAAAATGGCAGAAGATGTTAAGATGATTCATAAGTATTTACTATACCAAGGATTCCTTTTTCAAAGAGTAGAACCCATACCCTGTCATTTGATCCATGAGATAACCCACAGTACCAATTATTAGGGAGCCTAAAAGAGATGTATGAACATAGGCAAAAGCCAGAATGACCAAAATGCAGGAAGTGTAAAGTTTAGGTCAAGCTCTTTAACCTGTGATGGTCTGTCAGAACTGTGAGGAATTGCTGTCAGGATGGCTTTGAAAAAAGTACACTTAGATGAGAAGAATCGCAATCTGAAGATGTTAGAGATTGAATATTAGGTTTGTCATGAGTAGGCTTGACTTTCTCAGCTCCTAATTTTCCAGAGTTTATTAGGAAATCTCATGTGACTCTCTCAGAAACTCTGTCATTCTCACTTTTATAGTTGTAGAACTGTGGGCTTGCAATTTAGAATTCTGCTTACTTCTGAGTTCAAAAGAGCCATGTTGTTGAATGAAGTGATGAACCATTAATATTTTATAATTCTTTACAGACAAATAGAAACATACATCATAGCTAAGATGAGTATAGCAGAATGCATCAAGAAAAAGAACAATGAGGAAATTCATTAAACAGTTCTATTTACACATAAGAACAATACCATTTTGTGAGGACTTATTTTGTGCCAGGCACAGTTCTAAGTATCTTATATGTATTCACATATTTAATGCTCACAACAAAACTTATGAGGCAGATGCCATTTTTTCCACATTTCATAGATGAACAAACTGAAGCATGGAGTGAATCAAGAATTTGATCAGTGTTAAGTAGTTGATGAGGTTAAAAGCCAAGCAGTTTGGTATTAGATCATGCAACTTTAGCTATTACTCTATATTGTCGATGATCAACACTAATTATTGCTTTGCTTTTACCAGGGATATTGCTTAATTAAGATCACCTATGATCATGCATGTATGTGCTATGTATTGTGACAGCGCTGCATGATAAAATATTCTAAATTTCAGTAGCCTATAACAATGAACATTTATATTATAACAATGCATCACTGGGATCCAGCTGATCCAGATCAAGCATAGCTGAGCGTGCCTGACTGAGTTCGTTTATTCTTCTACAAAATAGTACTACTTTATATGCCTTTCCACCAGTCTCTGCTTGCATATTTTTAATCAACTTTTTTTTTTTGCCCAATGAAGTTACCTGGCAGAGTTAGAGAGTCAGGGTATGGGGGTATATAAAAATATATACCCTCCAAAGCTATCTAACAATGGGTATGGACACCAGGACAAGTACAGACACAAGAATCAGATTTCTTGGTGAGTGTGAAATAAAAAACACGGGAGCTAGATGAAACTGAATGTTTAATGGTGACTGTGGCTGATTTGCTCAGTGGTAGAATGTCAGCCTGGCATGTGGAAGTTCCAGGTTTGATTCCCAGTCAGGGCACACAGGAGAAGCCATTATCTGCTACTCCAACCCTCTCCCTCCTCTCTCTCTCTCTCTCACTCTCTCTCTCTCTCTTTCTCTCCTTCTCTCCCACAGCTGTTGACTGATTTGAGCACATTGGCCCCCAGTGCTAAGGATGTCTTCATGGAGCCTCTACCTCAGGTGCTAAAAATAGCTCGGTTACAAGCATAGCCACAATAGGTATCACCAGGTGAATCCCAGTTGGAATACATACCAAAGTCTGTCTCTCTACCTCCCCTCCACTCACTTGGAAGAGAAGGAAGGGAAAAAGAATGTTTAATGGCAATGAGAGAGAGTAACTGTTGTTCAATGTTACAGTTGAGTTGGAATTTCCATTCAGATAGGAAAGACTTGAGGGTTTCCTGGCTCTAAATCCCAGGGCCAGCCTTGACAGTGGGACATAAATAACCAGATGTCCAATGACTAGGCTCTCTTCTTTCATTGATGATTGTTATAATTTGCCCAAAGACACGTCTTCTTTCCTTGCATCTTCACTGTGGCGCCTTTTTTCTTTAAATATGTTAATACTTCACCCAGTAGCCATCTGGTCTGTCATAAATCTGCTGATCTATGATCTAATATTAATTTATTATTTATCTCCCAGAAAGCCAATTATTTCCTTTATCGTCAACGCTCTTAGTGGGCTCATTATTGTAGCCTCTTAATACAAAATAAATAAATAAGTAAACAAGGATACTAGAATATGCAGTCAACAACAATTATATGAACATGCATATGCAGTCAAGTTTAAATAATAAACAGGACACTTTTGGTTATTTTACGATGGATCTCCACTGGTGAGTTTGACCTGAAATTAAAGCATATGTTTCTATAAGTTATTGAGATTAATACAATATATTCATGAAAACATGTTTTTTATTCACTGGAAAATTTAACTTTCAAGTAATGTATCTTTCTAATTAGATAGTAAAGGGCAACAGACACCTTCAGGTAATCTTTGAAATAGGAGAAGAAACTGTTTGTTTGTTCTCTGATTTCCCATTTTCTTTCCCTATGTTCTTTATTAGCATGAGAAAAATATTTGCATAAAACTAGATTTTTGTTTATAGCTGACTCTCTTCTGTTAATGTTGAGAAACCCTTCTGACTCCTAAATAATACTTTGATTACATTGCAATGAGTGATGTAAAAGGAATTAAAGTAAGAAAACTCCAAACTGGTCACTAATATCGAGTGTTTATGGCTTCAACTATGTTGCTATGAGAAAAGCAACTAAAATAATGTATTGTATGTACCCAGATATGAGGTATATTATGATATACAAATCATGCAGGAAATTCAGAAAACTTTTAATCAGTGTAGAAATTCTGGTATTCATGTTTATCTGTTTTTGTTTCTTTTTTTCTTTTTTTAACATATGATTTACAGATTGAAGAAGAGAGGATTACCACATTAGTAAGAATGCTTTTGTTTTCAAGTAGTAGAAAGCATAACTCAAACAGGCTTAATTAATAAATACATTTGATTACTTTTGTGGCTGAAAATTCTTGCAAGTAAAGTTTGACCCATAGTTCAAAAATATTACCAGAACTTGTCTTATTTTTTTTTTGCAAGTTGCAACTCCACCTTCCGTGTGTTTCCTTCCGTCATTAGAGGCTTCCTTCCTCATAGTCCAAGATGGATGACAGTGGCTCCCAAGAAATCATACTTCTGTGTTTCTAACTAGTATTTCTGCCACAAAACCCCAGTAAATGACCTGAGATTCATTCTGAGCAGACCAGTTAACCCACCGGCAAACCCCTGAACAAATCACCCTGGCCAGGGAGCCCACGTGCCCCTCTGGACCTAGGGATGGAGTCAGCTTCCTCTAGCACATGGTCTTTGTGGGAGCAGGGAATAGATGTGTATTAAAATTTGAGAAGTGTGCCGAGAAATGTAATAAATTTAGAGGTCAAGTAAATGATGCCACATTCTGGCTTTAACAATAAATAAACACAGTAAAAATTATTCCTCTTTGTCGTAATATATTTGGGCAATATGCATAGAATCCACAGAAAATCATTTGAATCAAGTTTTCAATGAAAATAATTCACTTGTAAAAAGGATTAATAGGGATAATGAGAGAACTTTACTTATCTAGGCTGGAATAATTGATATCTACCTTCACCTCCAGCAGAACTCAGTAACCATTCTCATTTTCCATTAGATTATCCCAAAGTACCACTGATAATCAAAAGCTGTTACACCCTACTAAGTCAGCTTTCCCTTTGTCTTCTAAACAACCATGAATCCACTGTCCAGTTTTTTCTGGCATCATCCTTCTCCACACCAGTAAAATGATAGATAATAAAAAGGCAAGAGGAACACTATCTTGTCATTGATAGGAAAAATAGCTCAACCAACACCAAGGAGTTGAGTTTGCAATTCAGTTACAAGATTTGATCATTTAAAACCTAGAAAACATCTACCACATGCAAACTAAGACATATATTTCTGTATTAGAATACTGTTTGCTCCATATTTTACCTTGTTTTAAATTGTTTCCCCATGAAGAAATTTGCATTTGATTTTTCTTTTTAAAGCAGTATTAAGGCCTTGGCTGGTTGGCTCAGTGGTACAGTGTCAGCCCAGCTTGTGGATGTTCCAGGTTTAATTCCCAGTCAAAGGCACACAGGAAAAGTGATCATCTGCTTCTCCTCTCCTCCCCCTTCTCTCTCTCTCTCCCCCTCCTGCAGCCATAGCTTGATTGGTTCAAGCCCATTGGTCCCGGGGCACTGAGATAGTTCCACAGAGCCTCCACCTCAGGTGCTAAAAATAGCTCAGTTGCAAGAATGGCCCCAGATGTAGGTTGCTGGTTGGATACCCATCAGGACCCATACAGGAGTCTGTCTCTCTATCTTTCCTCCTCTCACTGGGAAAAGAAGAGAAAGAGAGAGAGAGAGAGAGAGATTAATTATTCTTGGGTAGCGACTAAACCAAAAGTCAGATTTTTCAACTTTAAGGTTATATAAACCTGTTTTCTTTATATTTTCCAGAGAGCATTTATCCTATTTCAAGTGGTGCAAAAACCTTACTGACTTAAATTCTTTCGCGGAAATCTAAAACCAAGGGAAAGCGATTTGACAGTTTTCCTCCGTATCTCCTTCTAGGATGTATTGTCATGTTCCTGGTACTTCCGGGCCTGAGTGGTGGGAAATTTTCAGGTTGTCCACTTCATAGCATGTAGACTTCAATGAACTGAACCATCAAACTGTTCTGTGCATTAAATCAATTGTGCTTTGACAATAAATAGTTCCCTAGTCAAGCTTGGTGTTATAAGGATTTAAGATGAAGAAGTGCAGCAATAAAGTACGTATATAACCACCAGCTTTAGGGGAAAAAATTGATTCAATGTGGGTTTAAAATCAAGTTTTACACAAACTTACAAGTGTTTTAATAAATTATTAGGTATTTTATAGTCTGATACAATTTGACTTTTCTGCTAATCAGCTAAGGAGAGATGTATTTGCTTTAGATTAATACTTTTATATAGTAGAACTTAACTACTTTCAAGAGCTCTTCGTTTAACTATTACCAGCTTGTACTTAAAAATGGGAAGAAAGAACATATTGCAAGTTACAGTTAACTATCTGAACTAGAAAGATAGCCTATTACTTAATCCCAACATAAAACTCGTTATCATAAATTATTTGTTATAATCTTAGTCGACATCAGAAAAGTTCTTGATATTCAAGGATACGTAATGTTGTAGGTTTGATGAATACTGAAGATAAAAAAATAAAATGGCAATAAATGGAAAAACTATTTCACAGTGCATTTTGTAAGTAATATTCAAATGATGCAATCTGTCCCCTTCCTACTAACCCTGCCTTCCATATTGCTCATCCGGAATAGAAAGCACTGCCTTCCGCCTTGGCTTCCTGACCTCCCCTGATGGAGATGCGGTGCGAGCCCCATGCCCGCGCACAACTGAGTGCGGCTCTCATCCTCAGCTGCTGCGGGTCCAGACTGCAGGCGATCTTCAACTGAGTCCAACTCCAAAATTTCCCAAAGCCAGTGGTTCTCAAACTTGAACATGTACTGGAATCATTGGGCGACTTTACAGAGCAGATGGCTGTGTCCCCAGATTCCTGATGTAGCCCCGCCCCAATAGCCTACCTTTTGAACCAACACCATGGTAATGCTGGTGATGCTGTTCTGGGAAGCACACTTCCGGAATCACTGCCCTAAGTGGCCGGAAGCTGCCTCGCTCAGGGTCACAGCGCCCTCCCCCGGAGCAGCCCAGGTCCATTAGGAGTATGAAAGGAGACCCCTTGCCTCAAAGAGACAAATCTAAAGGGTCATCTCAGCTACCGATCTCCTGGTAGAATTGGCTGAGGCATTTAGCATCGCACTGCGCCTCGCTGTTGCCTCTGTCCAACCCTATGTCCATCCTTATCCCATAGCTGTTGGTCCTACCTGTATTACAAGACCCAAGCTGATCTACTTAAAACACCTATCTTACATTTTAACGGTGCTTTAATATGCATAGAATTCCCTCCAAACTTGCACCTATCATCTGTATTCTCCCCAATTCTGCCTCAACAAAACTACTTAGCTTCTACTGGCTGTTGAATGCTATTAAAGAAAACGTGTACAAAATCATCATGTCTGGCTCCACCTGAGTCCTCCACACTGCCTGATAGTACCAGAATGTGTTTGGGAAATTTTTTCTCCCATTTTCCAATTAAATATTTTTTTCCATTTTCTTCCTGCCTCCCACTCCACCATTTCCTAACATATTCTCAGAAGATGGCCTTCTCATCCCGAACCGGACCTGCACAGACCAGGTCAAAGTCTTCCTCCGCCCTCCACCCCACTCCATTCCCCAAATCTCTTCCAACATTGAGATCTAATTAATTTTTTAAATTTGTTTTTACTCATTTTAGTAAGAGAGGAAGGGAGAAAGAGAGACAGGAACATGAATCTGTCCCTGTGTGTGCCCTGACCAGGGATCGAACTGGCAACCTCTGTGCTTCAGAATAGTGCTCTAACCTATCGAGCTATGCAACCAGGGAAAGTTCTAAATAATTAATTTACAAAATATCTCTCAACGTTTCTACATCTCTCCTTCTACATGTCCATTAAAGCCCGTAGTGCAGGCAAATATTATTTCTTACTCTAATACATAACATTAAAGCTTTTCTGATTAGACCCGGATTTTTGTCACATCCAACTTGTTTTTTTACCTTGGCAGTGTTTCTAAAACAAAAAACCTGTTTAATTCTTTCCTTTGAATGTACTTTTTGTAAACTCTTCTCCCACAGATGTCTCCACAACCCACCCTCACTCCACAGATACACATATTTATCTCAGAGTAAAGTTCATACTTCTTGATTTGGCTTCCAAGCTGCTCAGGACACAGCCTGGGCTTACATCACTTCATTCTGTATCGCCACGTACAACACAACATGCCCCAGTCATAACTTAAAATTCTCAAACCCTTGCGTAAGTTGCTGATCCAGAAAAATGTGTCTGAGTTCCCAAGGCTAAGAAAACAAACAAACAAAATTATGGCAATTTATTATAAAGCTTTCCAGTCCTTGAGAATACACCCTCAGACCTTGACACGCTGGTCATAAAGTCCATAGCTGCAAGCGTCTAAAATAAAGCAAAGAATTGCAGACAGACTGTGCGGTCAGAACCTCACACTGGTCTCCAAGACATCCTAGGCCCCGTTCAGAAGGCATTGTTGCCAGTGCTTCTCTGTTAAAGGCAGTAAAGACACAAAATGAGAGCACTCACTTATATATTCATGTGTGAGCATGCTGAATGTAGCACTAACAGTTAATGTTTCAGGAAGAAATCAACAGGTATACAAATCCATGAAGCAAACATTGTTCACGTGCACAACTAAATAATAAAACTGTACACAAAGCAAACTGTTTTCTGCTTTATTTTGTTCTGCGCTACATTATTACAAAAAGGGTTGATCATGACCTGCCTAATTGTTTGCATAGTCCCTTAATGGGTTGTAGCCCATAGTTTGAAAAAATGGCATACATTTGATTTCTCATGATTTAGTCTGACTCTGAAGTTTGTCTTGTGTTCCTCTATACATAAAAGCCATACACTTTATATTGCCCCTTGTATAGTTTGCCTTCATAATAAATTGCATCTGGTCCCTCAACAGTACTTCTTATTAAGATTAAGTCACCCAGTAAGAAGAAGGATATAATGTGTCTTAGTTTGGGCTGCCATAACAAAACATAATAGCCTCAGTGGCTTAGCCAACAGAAATATACTTTCTCTTAATTTGGTAGGATGGATGTCCGAGACCAGGGTGTCTGTATGGACAGGTTCTATTGAGGACTTTCTTCCTCGCATTAAGACAGCCACCTTCTGGCTGTGTCCTCAGTGGAGAAGACAGAGAAAGGAAGCCATCTGACATCTCCTCTCATGAGGACATTGATCTCATATAGATTTGTGGGACTAGGGTAGGAGACACAATTCAGTTCACTGTTAAAGTAAAAACATAGTGTCCCCCAAAAGAAAAGATCCTCCAGTCCTAATGGAAAGAAAGACACGGTTAAAATGAAAGTGAGCCTGACCAGGTGGCATAGTGGATAGAGTGTTGGACTGGAACGTGGAGGACCCAGGTTCAAAACCTCGAGGTCACCAGCTTGAGCGTGGGCTCATCTGGCTTGAGCAAGACTCACCAGCTTGAGCCCAAGGTCACTGGCTTGAGCAAGGGGTCACTTGGTCTGCTGTAGCACCCCCCCCCCCAGTCAAGGCACATATGAGAAAGCAATCAATGAACAACTAAGGTGTCACAACAAAAAATTGATGCTTCTCATCTCACTCCCTCCTGTCTGTCTGTCCCTGCCTATCCATTTCTCTGTCTATGTCAAGTAATAAATAAAGAAAATAAAATGGAAGTGAAAGGCAGTCATATGACACAAAAGTCCTAGCTTTGATGGAATCAAAATTCTACTTTAGTTTTTAGAAATATCTGTATTAATAAAAGAGGGCTTATTTCTTGGTTTAAGGTTATATGTTATTAAATTACAAAGCCCCTTTGAAGAAGTAGCCTGACCATGAAGGCAGCCACCACAAAGTATTATATTATTGATGGACTGGTGTGGTTAGGGAGAGAACAGAGAACAGAGCCTGACCTCTTCATTCCCCCACGACTAGGAGTAATGCGAACGAAATCCGGACACTCCTGGGCCATCGTGGTGGGTGTGTGGCGGATAGCCCAAAGTCACAGACCTTGCTAGCATAGTGTCAGAAAACCTCGCTAGGACTGAGGGGTGTGTGTTTTGAGTAACAGAAGGAGATGGCCAGCATCCCAGAATTTTCTTGCACAGAGAGAAATGACAACAAAACCTCACAGGAGATATAACAAGGATAGAAGTCAAGGCCTGAAATTGGGCAAGGTGATCGACACCTCTACTGGAGACACCCGGAAGCCAGCGGGTAAGAATAAGGTAGCATGGTGTGTGCTTTCAGTGTGCCCAAATGTCACCCAGAGAGAGGAACGGAGAGAGAAGGGTGCAGACAAAGCCTCCACATCTGAACATGTCCTGCAGAGATATTGAGGATGACAGAAATAAATGGTTCATTAAAATAGACTGTGATATATTTGCTAAGTTTGTGACTTCAAATGTGACACTACTATTCTTCACTTTTATGCGCACTCTCCATTAAAATGTTCTGACTTGTCATTAAAGCTTAAGAAAATTATAAAGTGATTTCTAAAAATATGATATAGGTTGTCATAAGAAGCTTGGATGAAAAACAATGTAATTCATGGTAATATTTTCTGGAATCCAATAGTTAACTCTTCACTTACCTTTACTCCAAAGATAATAAAAGGCTCTCTAGGCCACAGGTCAGTATCACAAGTGTCACACCAACTTTCACAGGTCTCATTTATAAAAAACTGTTTTTTATTGCTGTATACAAAAACTGTTTTTTACTGCTGTATACAAAATATATTCTTAGGAGTCCTCCAAAATACATAAAAATATAAATGTATAACAAAGGTTAAACCCAAGATAAATAGTAAGTCACTTCTGGCTAACTTTGTAAGTGAGAATAGAATGAACTTTACTTGGCCACAGAGCACCACAACGCTATTGCAATCCATGCTACAAACACCTGGCTACTTCTAAGTGATGGGCCCCTGTGTTCTTATCACTGTGGTAGGTGGGCACCGAGGACATCAACTGAACAGGACACGATGCCTACCTGTCAAGACTGATTGCCTAATCCAAGAAAGAGAAAATTGAACAATTGCAAAACATGGAAACTGGAACTGCAGAGTGTCTCCTGTGCTACAGAGGCAAACGGAAGTGCTTCTTTTTTTTTTTTTTTTTTGTATTTTTCTGAAGCTGGAAATGGGGAGAGACAGTCAGACAGACTCCCGCATGCACCCGACCGGGATCCACCCGGCACGCCCACCAGGGGCGACGCTCTGCCCTTCCGGGGCGTCGCTCTGCCGCGACCAGAGCCACTCTAGCACCTGGGGCAGAGGCCAAGGAGCCATCCCCAGCGCCCGGGCCATCTTTGCTCCAATGGAGCCTTGGCTGCAGGAGGGAAAGAGACAGACAGAGAGGAAGGGGGGGGGAGAAGCAAATGGGCGCTTCTCCTATGTGCCCTGGCCGGGAATCGAACCCGGGTCCCCCGCACGCCAAGCCGACGCTCTACCGCTGAGCCAACCGGCCAGGGCCAGAAGTGCTTCTTTGCTCTGCAAAAGGAGCTTTGTAGGGGCGATTGGAGGGGTGCCTTCACCAAGAGGTGATAACGGGGTTAAATCTTATGTTATAACGGGAAGAATGTGGGGTTTTTTTTTAAGTATTCGTTTTTCACTCTGAAGGGATCTGACTGAATCTAGTAAAAATCTTAGAATGGAGTAAATTGGTGTCACAAGACAACTGTGTATTTAGTCTTGAAATTTTCCCAGCCCTGGCCAGATAGCTTGTGCCAGAGTGCAGAAGTTGCTCGTTCCATTCCCCAGTCGGGGCACATACAGCAGCTCTACGTTCCTGCTTCTCTCTCTTTCCCTCTCAAAAATAAAAGAAGACACTGGGAACAACTATGTTTCAGAGGGGGGAAAAAAAGGGAAAAAGAAAATTTTCCTCATGACTTTATGGGTGAGGTTATGACAAATAAGCCACTTAAAGATAACTTTTAAAATCCATATTATTTCTTTTATTTTGAAGAGATCATAACACACACCTAATAAATATAAACAAATACCAGTGATTGTGTTATTATCAATTTGACTACTAGTGAGGTGTAATACAATATCTTGCAGTAACATTATGTACCAGGTTCACCAATCAGAATATTTAGACAGACGAAGATGAAGTACTAACTTGAAAAACTTGATGATTCAAAAATAGCTCAAGCGATGTTGGTGAAATGACATTATAAATATTTATATATGAAATCTTGACCCAAGTTAGGCTGTTCTCAAGAATATTAAATTAGAACCGATTCCAGTGGCTTTGAGTACTGGACTCCACAAAGCACGTGAAATCAAGGCAGGGACAATCACTTTTACCTACCAGTGTTGTTGGGCAAGTGAGAGTCTAACCGCAGAGTGAGTGCAGAAAAAGGGAAGGAACAGCCATGTGAAGCCGAAGGGAAGAAGGGAGAGATGAGGAGAAGCTGGCCACCTTGGTTTTAGAGTTGGCTACATTGCCTTGGTTTGGAGAATCTCAGTTTTAGTCCCTCGTGGAGCCTGGCTGTACTTCTTGTCATTGGCTTTCCTGAAATATGCTAAGATTGTTCCAGGTTTTACCTAGATAATTATGACAAAATTTTGTCATATGCCAACAAATGATTAATATACTAAACTGTAGAAGGTAACCTAAAACCAAGTCAGAAAAAAGCAACAAATAGTTTAAAGTGTAATATATACAACAATGCTTTCGTTTTTACTTACTGAATGAAAAGCAATAGAATGTAAGTAAATTTAAATGCTGTCTTTCTTTATATTCCCTGGGGATACACAGTAGAGCTAAAAATCTTGTGTACATAATCTTAGCTGTATGAGATGGATCCATTGATTTATCCATAATACTCAGCATAGAGAAAAATGTTATTTATTTTTTTCATTTTCATATGTATTCTTTTGGTAAGTAGATTAAACTAGAATGCTCAGGGTGATCCTGAAATTTCATCTGGAATTATGACTTTTCGTCTGGGAAATGGCTACAAGAACAGTAGATGATCACCATTTATTTCTAAATACCTGAATACATCGACAGTGTAAATGACATTTTCAATTATCTAGATGTTGGACACACATAGAGTAAACATTTAAAATAGAATAAGCAACCACCACTTGATAAGTCATAAGTTAGAGCATCACTATGCACAAAAACTTTGAAAAGACAAATGTGGCCCTAATGACAGCAACTATGTTTTCTTATTGAGTGGCTACCCTCATCATCCTATTCTATTATTCAGTAAGATTATAGAGGCTTTTCTTGCTATTGACCCCTTCTGAATTATTTTTCTTACTCACTTTTCAGAAATTTATTCACACAGAAAGGATTGATAGCTTAGTTACTTAGCATAAGCCATCCCAGGAGAAGTGTCATTTTAAGCCTTTAATTAAACAGAAAAATCTTTTACTGCAGAATTTTTCAAAATGTAGTCAATAGAAAAGGGAATATTTGGGAAACAAGAAATTTTCCTAATGACGCTTATTATACCAGGTAAGTTAACTGTTCACTCCATCTCTCTCCCTGGCAAATCAGGTTTTGTTTAGAAAAACAAACAAACAAACAAAATATAGTAAACAAAGGAATTCTTATACTAATTCCATCTTATCACTGTAACCATTATTGTTATTTTCATTCATGAATTATCTTTTTTTTCTTGTAAGTGTATACATTGTCCCCATAAGGGAAAAAGAAAACAAAACAGGAAGAGATTAAACAGATGATATCAAGGAGACATGGTATCCATGTCAAATTTTGTGAACACATATAAAATAAAATAGTTATACCAATAATAACATATGCAAAGTTAAGAGGAAACTTATTCAAACTGATTTCCGTGCAAATATCCCTGTATTTCCCCGGAAATTTGCAATATAGTGCTTATGGCACATCATGCTGGTAGAGTGCCCAGGTGTCAGCTATAAATCACCTACCTAACACAGCACATTTGCTGGAGACAGAATCTATATCAAGTTAGCGGAGGAGCTAGTACTTCTTGAACCAAGACAGCTCAGGTGACAGATCATGCCATTGGCTGATACACCAAAGAGTTGCAACCACAAGGTTTAGACCCCTGATCATGACAGGGAGAAGTTAGTTCTTAATGACCACATGGTTTAAAAACCCCACAGCTTAAGAGCTGAGGTCTCTCTTCCAAGTCTAATATCTATTTCAGCCAAAGTACGATGGGTAACAACAAACCCTATATCTGGACTTCTGTTATTGTGTGAATAGTCGCAATAGATGCTTCCCCTATTGGACAGGGATGTGGGAAGTCTATTTACCCTTGTTTTTATGGAAATATAAAATACAATATAGAGATTTAATACAGTCTGTAAATTCATGGTGCACTTTTGACCGGTCACAGGAAAGCAACAAAAGACGATAGAAATGTGAAATCTGCACCAAATAAAAGGAAAGCCCACTCAGTTTCTGTAGGATGATGTGGCAGATGATGTGCAGATGATGACATAACACCGTGTATACAGCGGAGCAGCCCACGGCCATGTCAGTCAAGATGTGGACGGTACAGAGGAAAGTTCAGTGTGTTCTGTGGCTCGCTAAATTCGAATCCATGACCAAAGTGCAATGGAAATATCGGCACGTTTATAACGAAGCACCACCACATAGGAATAACATTACTCGGTGGGATAAGCAGTTGAAGGAAACGAGCAGTTTGGTGGAGAAACCCTGTTCTGGTAGGCCATCAGTCAGTGACGAGTCTGTAGAGGATATACGGATAGTTACCTAAGGAGCCCTAAAAAATCTGTGCGTGAGCCCACATGGAACTGCACTGAATAGGTATGAAACTGGGAGAGTTTTCCTTTTATTTGATGCAGATTTCACATTTCTATTGTCTTTTGTTGCTTTCCTGTGACTGGTCAAAAGTGCACCATGACTTTACGGACACACTGTATATGTATACCTGTACTGATTGATCATCAAGTACTTACTATTAACTCATCTCTCAGCAAATAAGTTTTGGGAACCTGCATCAGAACCTGTGTTATACACAATACACTCAGAGAACTGGGTTACAGGACACAGAGCAAGAATGGGCTTTGGAATTAGATGACTGGGTCAAATCTCCATGCTACATCTGACTGCCTCTGTGACATGAACGAGTTATACTGTCTAAGCCACATTTTTTGTACCATAAAAAATATGCTGGTAAGGTTGTCACAGGGATTAATGAAAACACAAGTATAGCACCTAACATCACTATGATGGCTACAGTCAATTTGTTTATATATCACACTTCCTTGAAAAAAAAGAATTCTGGTAATCGAGACACATAAATAGGTTCTTAATTTAAAAAACCTAAGTGACCAGGCAATAAATTATAAATTATAAGAATATTAGTACCAGTTTTTTTAAAAAAAAAAAACTACTTGGTAAAACATGAGGGTTGCCTTTATTGAAATATTTTATTAAGAGCATAGAACTAAAACAGTGTTTCTAAATTACTTCTTTCAAAATTCACACTGATAATTGTTCATTCAGTGGGAAATATATCAGTTCTTGGTGACAAAAAACAATACCAAAAAGAAAAAAAGAGGAGGTGCTTCTCATGAAATCTCACATGCAATTTCATAAAAACACATGTAAATAAGTCAGTTGTGTGGGTGGGTTGCTAAGCAATTCTGTTGTTTAAAGTACTTACAGCTTCGAAAACATGGGTCTATGTGGAAATTACATGCAAAAATTAAATGATCAAATTCACCCATAAGCACACAGTTGGAAGATATTGCACGCTGTCACAACATATGGAATCTTCCACTTGTAAGCTGAAACAACCATCTGATTTTTACTTGTGATAGATGTCCATTGTGGAGCTGAGGGAATGATTATCATTTAACAGGAGGATTCTTGGCCAGACCTTGCAGCTTGAAGATCCTTATATCTAAGAAAATAAGCCGAAATTTAGTCCAGGGCACTGAAGGCAGGGATTGCTCAGGGATATTAAATAACAAATTAACCAAACTGATTTCTTCTTAAGGATTTTACTATCTAAAAGTATTCTTACCTATTCCTGAATAATTAACTTCCCAAAAGTGCTTTAATAGAATGAAGTTGGAGTATATGCACATGAAAGCATAAAGAAACATGTATTTTTAAGAATAACAAATAAATTGCATTGATTATCTATTTTTATGATCCAAACTTACTCCAAAAAAAAAAAAAAAAAAAAAAAAAAAAGGAATGGGAGACTCCTAGCAGCCAGGGGGGTACACAATCAGTTAGGTTAGATATTTCTAATACATTCAGATTAATGGATAAAGTGAAAAATGTACAGGTACTTTAGGGAAAAATGAATACTTTAAATAGATGGAACACATCATCCTCAACTGAGTACCGAGTCTAGCAACATCAACCAACCAACCAACCAACCAACCAACCAATGAATCCCCAGTATTTGATTCTTTAAATATATAATCCTTTTTCATCTCCACAAGCATTTATTTTCACAGCTGAGGAAACTGTTATACATGACCCTTCCCCTAGGAGGCAGTGCCAGGGCGCCCCTGTTCTCACTAGGATCAGACCCTCCAATCAGCAACCTTTGCAAAGCATATAGATGGAAATTAAAGGACAACTCAAGAGATACATAAAATACATTCATGCGATATAATCACAGAGATAAAAAAAAATCAGCAAAACATACTTATTATTGAGACAGAATAAAGAAAAAACACTCCACTCAATAGCTTCTAACATGACAGGTGTGAAACAATAGGACCTAAGTCGTTGAGCTCCCTATGAAAGAACTCAGGCTGAAATTATGAAGGGATTGGGGCACGATTTTTCTTAATAACAATGAGTTTTGCCTTGAGGCATTGTTATCCAGACCACTTCCTTCCTTAACTGAAGATAGTTAAATATATGATTGACTTTTCCCTAAATTAAAAGGAAGTCCATGAAAGGAAGACATTATTGAAATATAGATCTATAATAAAAACTTGATTTTATACAGCTCCTATAGCTTTGCTGTCCCTTCTAGAATATACAATTGAATCTGCTAAAGACCCGGAAAAAGGACGCTCAGGGAGCCATTCAGTGTTGACTAAAGAAACACGCTGTTTTAGTGGGTTTTATGTTGTTGTTTATTTCATCACTGGTTTCTAAAATGGTATAATCAAGCCCTTGGAAATTCAGACTTCTCAGTCGCTTGCATGGACTCTATGAGACTGAAAAATAATTTAAGCTTTTTCTCCGAGTTAGAATCTTTACTTCTGTAGTTCATCAACCTCATCTGTCATGTATATAGGACTGAAATAAGAAAAACTTTGAAAGACAGAAAAAAATAAAAGCAAATTAATGTGTGAAGATGATATAAATCAAGTGGCAAAGCCAAGTGTGTGTTATCAAAAGATCTTTCATCAGGAGTGAATACATATGCCTTTCTCAAGAGGAACCCATTATGGGGTGTTGTTTGCACCATTATATATCGAGAGGCATATTAAAGAAATAGACTTATTGGATTTAGAATGTGTTTTACTCTGATAGAAAAGAATAGTGGTCCTTCAAATTTCATTTGTAATATCTTAAACCATGAACGTCTACATAGATCCTGGTTAGTAACAAATGCTAAGCAAAATAAGTACTATTTTTAGCTTAAAACACATGAATGAATCCTCTCCCATAAGAAAAGAAACAATACCATGTTAGAAGATGCATTAGTTATTCTATCTAAAATCCTCATAATTCAATCAAATATGGCAAATCAGGCTGTTCACTGAGAGAAAAAAGAAACAAAAAAGAAACAAAAAGTGTCTGCACTTTTCTGTTTTCTGAGTTAAACTGTTTGGTTTTATTGATGGATTTTGAAAGATACTTCATTATAAACATAGACCTTAATAAAGGGGTTGAGATTGGCAAGTAATTTGGGAGAACATCAAAGGTAAACAGAAATTAAGAGATAAAGAAAAATTTATGTTCAGTGATAGCTACCAGTAACTCGCCCAGTCGCCACACCTGTTCTTTTATAGGAGAAACATAAATAGCCAGTCTTTATGAAGAAATGTGTGTGTGTGTGTGTGTGCGTGCGCGCGTGAAAGAGAGAGAGAGAGAGAGAGGGAGGGAGAGACTTGTTGGGGGAAGAAGTGGCCAGTATTGAAAGTGGCCAAAGAACAAAGAAGTGGTAAAATTATGGGAAAGAAGCTCTTGCAATAGGGGAGGTAGACTGTTATAATAGGAAGTTGCTTTGACCAGAGACCTACAAGTGTCTCAGGTTAAGCAGAAAACAGCTGTTTTTTTTTAGGGAGAAGTGAACAAAGTTGAAAAGCATTAGATGTTGGGGAAGTGGGATAAAGGGTGGCCAGATGGCACGGCAGAGCAGAGGATGTTTTCCTGTGAAGTCATTCTACTTTAGACAGAAGTTCTTAAAGAGCGATTGTCTGTGGGCTCCAACTGACAGAGGGTCAACGTTCAGGGACGTGGAGCAAGGAAAGAAACTTAAGTTTGGTCAACCAGCATTTTGTTCTGGTTGATCGATGGAGACACGTGGCTCAGCTAATTATTTATGAGGCAAAGGATGAATATTTGAAGATTCTATGTCCGGCCTTGTCCTAAGTGAAGTGGAGCATCTTGTGAGTTATATCTAAGTCACATGGTCCCTGGCCAGTTGTCTCAGTGGATAGAGCTTCAGCCCAGCCTGTGGACATCCTGGGTTTCCAGTCAAGGCACACAAGAGAAGCAACCATTTGCTTCTCCCATCTTCCCTCTCCCCCTTCTCTCTCTCTTCCCCTCCTGCAGCCTGTGACTCAGTTGGTCTGAACGTGGACCCCAAATGCTGAGGATAGCTCAGCTGATTCAAACATTGAGGGGGGGTGCTGGGTGGATCCTGGTCTGGGCACATGTTGGAGTCTATGGTACTCTCTTCCCTCCTTTCACTTAAAGAAATAGTCACATGGGGAAGGGTGTTTTTTGGGACTTCTTAAACTTCCACTGTGCTCCAGGATCACACAGCTAAGGCCAAATTCAACACCGTCACTCTTAGCTCTGAGTCTTCCTTTTTGCTCTTGCCCTGAAACAAAACAGAATACTATAACCTCTCATCTGTATTCCCCCCTGCTCCAGAGATCCTGGAATAACCAGTTCACTGTTCCAAAGTCCTCGGGCAAAAGCAAGGGTCAGGAAGGGAAAATGATGTCAGAAAGTCTTTAAAGAAGAAAGAGAGCCCCTGAGACAACAATATCGGAGCTGAGAATCACCTCCTAAAGTGACCGTGGTTCCTCTGAAAAGACAGAAAGCAGGTAGAAAGGTCACGTCAGGTCAGGAAGCCCCTCCGCTGCTCACGGGGGCCCCGTCGGAGTGTGGGATTTGTTTCCAGGGCACTGAGCAGGCTGGCAGAGGCGAAAGCAGCACACAAGGAGTTATGTCTGTGCTGCAAGCCTCTTCCAGGTGCATGTTGGTCACTGGGTCTTGTGTGAACAGAACAAACAAGTCGCATCTGACAGCAGATCCCAACAGGGTGAGACGTTGTAGACCCGTGATTTTATTGGTGAAGAGGCCCAGAGTGAGGAAGCATGTGAAGTTAAACTGTTGGTGTTTTCCTAACTCCCCACCCAGGTGGAGGAAGTACGAGCTCCATAAACTTAAACTGAATAAAGTTTATAAACTTTTAAACAACTTGTATCTCAGTTTTTGTTTTTTCATCAAGAAGACTGCCTACCACTTTGATGACTTGAAAGGTTTGTCTGTGACTTCACAGGCCAATCAGAGCTTAAGAATAAAGGTCTCCCAAATAGAATACCAAGGATTGTTACTGCTATATACAAACTGCAATCAAAAACAGCAAAATGCACCGTAAATTATATAATTAAGTCCATAAGGCTGACAAGAAGTCAGTTCTGCCCGTAAGTCACAAAATGTTGATAACTCTCATTCCAAGAACTTTTCTTTCATTTCACCCTTTCGTAGCATTTAGACCTTTGGTCACTATTGTGATAAATTAGAAGTGGGAATGGAACCTGTGTTTCCTGTAATTTTGCAGTAATAACGCCACTTCTGACACACTCTCTCTCATCAACGGAATATGATTTGCTTCTTAATTTCATTTCTGCGGGGAAGGCAAAATAACACAGAAGCAGCCCGGTGACTTCGTCTCCTTGTGATGATTTGTGTGACAGCGAGCCTTGGCTGAGGCCGCAGACGTGGAGAGCAAAGGGGCTCCAGAAACCAGATTAGAGCTTCCCTTCCTCTCACTTGTCCTAGTTTACAGGTTGCTATTATTCTGTGGTCCACAAATGAAGTGTAATTACTTGTTAGTGTCCTCTCCATTTCTCATAATGCGAAAGTGTTCATTGTAGGATACCAAGAAGTCTTCAATGCGGGTGCACCGGAAGTTGGAATGAGCAAAATGATGCCAGTCCTTCTTTCTGTATCTTATTGTCAAAGCTTCATTTAACCATTCTCCTGGAGGCGGGGCCGTCTCGCCCAAATTACCCCACCCACTCAATGGAGGCCACCTCGAGAGACGTGTGCGCAGCAATTTGCAGACATTTCCCATTATCCTTTATTCAGCAACATCCACGGCGCTCATTTTAGTATGTGGTGGATTACTCTGAATCGGAAGCATCATTTTCTCCCCTGATCATCGCACTTCAAGATGCAAGTAAGTTCTGTAAACCTCCAGGTCTCCTCTAACAGCTACCACGTCTTTGTACTCCTTACAGAATAGACTCCAGCAACAAGGAACGGTGTCTAAAAGCAGAGCCTCTTTCTCCCCCTCACTGGCCCCCCACCCCCGCCCTCCGGCCCCTCCCCCCGCAGAAGAGCCAGCTCAGGGCAACGGTGTCGTCGAGTAGGCTGACTTCCTCTGACTCTCCAAAAACACGTTTGTAGCCCTGCACCGCATGGGACTAGAAATAAAGGTAAATAAATATAGAGCCCAAGCCCTCCAGAAACTGACAATGTATTAATCCACCCGGGAAGATTCTGATGAATTTATTCACACTAAACTGTTAGTAGCTGGCAAGTGTTAGTTCCATCCGGAGCTACGGAACCAGGTTCCTTAGCAACCTCGTGTCCCCTCCTTGGTTGGCATGAAGCGGGGGAGGGCCCAGGTCACTTGGCATTATGGTGTGGGAACAGAGTCAGAGGAAAAACTGTCAAAGTGGCCCGACTGAGGCTCCAGAGGACCGGCGGTCATTTGATTTCATCCTGGACCTTTTACATAACGGGCTCCCCGAAACGTCCCCGAACAGCTTCTCTGCCAAGCGGGAGGGCAAGTGGACACGACCGACCTTGGAGCCAGAAGTCTCAAGAGACTCATTTTCTCATTAAGGCTTTTATTCCCTTTAAAAGCACCATAATATAGTTTCAAAATCTCCTTTTCTTTAAGAGCTTGTTTCACTGTCTGATGTCCTTTTCAGGGTAAAGGCCACGAAGTCTGGGTTCAACTAGCTGCACTCCTGAAGGGCACTGTAGTAAGTGTTTAGATCACTAGGAATTTTAGGCTGGAAATGAAGTGGCCTCCTGAGAGAATTTCACATTTCAGTAAGTGGACAGAGGAGATGTGTCCTGAAAAAGGGTTTGGAGGGCAAACACTTTAGATGGCCTTTTAAGGAGAGACCTATATTTCTGTCTGTCTATTGGTATCTATAGATCTATCTGGGGCTAATACAGATATTTTTATATCTATATATCCAATAATAGCTGTGTGTGTGTGTGTGTGTGTATGATTTCTTATATTCAATCTATGGTTATTTAACAATAAAAAAATAAAACCAATGGTCAATCTACTTACACACAACAAAATTGTAGGCTATTCCTTTTACTTGGTTTATACTTATAAAACGGTAAAAGAAAAATTATAATTGAAAGCTAAGGGCCATTCCAGTTACAGAAATTTTTCAGAAAAATATTACAATGACTTCTATCATTTAAGCAGTGTGCTGACTTTATATGGGTTTGAAATACGTGAGGTCGGCCCTGCAGGGGCAGTTAGCCTGGAACGAGGGTCCTTTCATCTGCGAACACAAGATTTAATACACAGTGCTTAGCAGTGAATGGTATCTTGTCTTCCTTTGCTCTGGTCCGAAGGCATAATTTATATAAGTTCAGTAGGGGAGTAAACAAGAGCATGAGTGTTCTATAGTTTGTGTACTTTGTAACTGATCACAAAATTTTTCCTATACTTCCTATCAGGTATTTTCCAGATGAGGATACAGGATGGCCACTTCTTGGTTACTCAAACAGGAAACAAAATGTTGTAATAGGATAGCTATGCTACCTGTTATGTCAAGTATAGAAAGAGTGTGGTGGATCGTCTCAGGTTGGGTGCTTTGGGGCAGCCATTTCCATTCTCCTTGGAGAGAGATTCTTTTACCATAGGCTAAGAATCTAAAGCCTATCATGTTAACTATAGGTGAGAACCCTGTAGTAAGGTAGCCTACACACCTTATCCACAGTTTAGATTTTTTTCTTTTTTCTTTTTTTGTGACTGAGATAGAGAGAGACAGAGAGAGGGACAGATAGGTACAGGCAGACAGCAAGGGAGTGAGATGAGAAGCATCAATTCTTCATTGTGGCACCTTAGTTGTTCATTGATTGCTTTCTTATATGTGCCTTGACCAGGGGGCTACCACAGACCAAGTGATCCCTTGCTCAAGCCAGCAACCTTGGGCTCAAACTGGTGACCCTTGCTCAAACCAGATGAGCTTGCTCTCAAGCTGGTGACATCAGGGTCTCAAACCTGGGTCCTCGGGGTCCCAGTCCTATGCTCTTTCTACTGCGCCACCGCTGTGGTGATAGTTTAGTTTCATGGTTTCAATTACACATGGTCAACCACAGTCTGAAAATAATAAATGGAAAATCCCAGAAATAAATAACTCATAAGTTTTTTAAATTGTGCCCCATTCTGAGTAGCACAATGACCTCTCCCCTGCTCACACTCTATCCTTCCTGCCCGGCACGAACACATCCCTCTGTCCAGCATAGCCACGTGGTATAAGTGACCACCCATTAGTCACTTAGTAGCTATCTCTATCAACCACTTCTGCCATTATCACAAGTTATCAGGGAGAGAGAAACCACACTCACCTAACTTTCATTACCGTATATTGTTCTATTTTATTACTGGCTATTGTTGTCACTCCCTTACTGTGCCTAATTTATAAATTACACTTTATCGTGTGCATGGGAAAAAACAATATATGAAGGGTTCAGCACGCTGCACAGTTTCAGGCATCCACTGGGGGGTCTTGGAATGAAGCCCCTATCAAGAAGGGTGACAACTGTATAATTGAAATTTGCACAGAGAGTAGATCTTAAGTGTTTCACCCACACAAAAGTAAATATGTGAGGTTATGAACGTGTTAATTAACTCGAGGCGGGGAATCCTTTCACAGCAACGCATATATCATCACACTGTACATTTTAAATACCTTTCAATTCTATTTGTCAATTATACTTCAAAAAATAATTTTAAAAAGTAGCCAGTGTGGACTATATCTGAATAGTAAAGTTATTGAAAGGAGGAAATAAATGGATGTTGTTCTAATACCTTCTTTAGTTTTAATATTTTTAATCACAATCTTAAAAAAATAGAATTAACCAGAGCCTGACAAAGGGGTCCCTTGGCCTCAGCCAAGAGGTCCAAAAAGCAATCATATATGTCAGAATAAAAAGTGTGTGGTAGGCACTCAATAAATGCTTTTTTATAAAAATTTTATTTATTGATTTGAGGGGGTGGGGAGGAGCGGGGTGCATCAACTTGTAGTGGTTGCTTCTCGTATGTGCCCTGACCAGGACAACTCCAGTGTTTTGAACTGGTGACCTCAGCATTCCACTGTGTCACCACAGGCCAGGCAATAAATGCTTTTATTGAAAAATAATACTAATAATAACACACAATGACTTTGGAGAAGTCACTATATGTTAAACACTTGGCTAAACACTATATTCATGTGGTCCCAGCCTGAAACACACAGGTTTTCATAACACATTTGGCAGCAACCTCTGACCCAACTAGAACGCATTTGATGGTAAAGTTGGACATGAACTGCTATGTGTCTGTTTCTACTCTTTCATTTCACTGAGTATGAATATTCATATATTTTCCTGAAAAATTTTTTGCCTATGTTGCCCAAACTCAATTGGTCATTCATATATTGAGTAATCTATTATATATAAGCTTTCTTTAAAAAGTAAAAATTTTCTTAGCTTTAGGATATAGCTACTCTCAAAAGTGTTAGACAAGGGTTGCGGACAGTAGGTTCTTTCAATAAACTTTGATTAAGTATTATTATTATATTTATTTTGTGGTTGAGAAGCTGAAGAACAGAGAGGTTAAGTAGTTTTTCTAAGGTCACACCGTTAGTGATGGATGGAGTTGCAATCTGAACTTAGGCAGTATGTCACCAAAATCAATGGTCTCTACCTATTAGTTTTATTGCTTCTTATGTGGATGATAAAACATAACAAAGAGCCTGACCAGGCGGTGGCGCAGTGGATGGAGCATTGGACTGGCATGCAGAGGACCCAGGTCAAGACCCTTGAGCGTGGGCTCATCTGGTTTGGGCAAAATCCCACCAGCTTGAACCCAATGTCGCTGGCTCCAGCAAGGGGTTACTCGGTCTGCTGAAGGCCCACGGTCAAGGCACATATGAGAAAACAATCAATGAACAACTAAGGTGTTGCAATGAGCAATGAAAAACTAATGATTGATGCTTCTCATCTCTCTCCGTTCCTGTCTGTCTGTCCCTGTCTATCCCGCTCTCTGACTCACTCTCTGTCTCTGTAAAAAATAAATAAATTAAAAAAAAAACATAACAAAGAAATTACCAAGTTTAGTAGTAGAATAATGGAATCCATATATGTAACAGATAAAATATGTTTTATAAACAAACAAAAACACTTTGTTGCATTTTTGATAGCTAGTCTAATGTGTTGACTAGAGCTGCAGGCACTAGAAAGTAATACCAGATAGAAGAGGAATAGAAGAAGGCCACTTTGTCAATGGTGTTGTCTGGGAAACCCAGATGTCAAAGAAACAGTCATCAGAGGGACAATTTAAGAATCTTTGTGTTAGAAACTGAGGGAGGAAGGACTCGAAGTGCTGGCTGAGAAAGTTTGAAAAGTAACAAACCCTAGCTGTGAAGCCCTCTATCAACTCCCTGAAATGAACTTGCAGCACCAGTAAGGAAAATGAGACATGTGAATAGTCAAGGGCAGACAGTCCAAAACTCCTCTCTTACCCCCTCCCCTCCCAGAGACACAAAAGTCAGGTAGGTCTGCATACAAAGACACCAAGCACTTGTCACGTAAAAGATAAAGGTATATAAGATGTAAGAAATCTATCTTTGGGGAGTCCATGCTTTGGTGCTACTAACTCCACATGCTCCACCAGCTACTAATAAATCCTTCTTCTTCTATTGAGTTGTCTGGGTATCTATTTTCCTCTGTTTGTGGCTAATTCTTGATATAAAACCTAAAGAAACCTCAAAAGCAGCCACTGAAGAGCAAGGAGCACAGATGTCAGGAGATCCACAGTCCCCAGGTCCAAAGAGTGATCGAGAACCTCTTTCCCTTTGCAGGATGCCCCAGTAACATTGTGAGGGTCTCAGCCAGTATGCTACGGCAGGCCGCCCTTATTTTTCTCTGAGAGGTGAACAGATCTTGGGTGAAGGAGCATTGTCAATATGGAATGTTCCTTATTCCCTACATCATGTAAATTCCATATTCTGGGAAGGCTATAGCTGAGAGTATGGGGGTGGGGGGGAGAGAGAGAGAAAGAGAGAAATCACTCTCTCAGTAAGATCTCATTAAAAATAGATCTTCTACATGTATTTAATATTTAAAAATATAGTTAAAATAAAAATAACAAGAAGAGATAAGGAAAGTAGAAAACAATGCTTTGAACAACAAAGGGGAGGCAAAGGGGTCCTGGCTGGTTGGCTTAGCGGTTGAGCGTCAACCTGGAGTATAGAAGTCCTGGGTTCGATTCCCGGCCAGGGCACACAGGAGAAGCACCCATCTGCTTCTCCACCTTTCTCCCTCTCCTTTTTCTCTATTTCTCTTGTCCCCTCCTGCAACCAAGGCTCCATTGGAGCAAAGTTTGCTCTGGCGCTGAGGCTGGACTCTGCCTCAGGTGCTAGAATGGCTCTGATTGCAGTGGAGCAAAGCGCCAGAGGGGCCAAGCATCGCCCCCTGGTGGGCATGCCGGGTGGATCCCAGTCAAGTGCATGCGGGAGTCTGTCTCCCCCACCCCACTTCTCACATTGGAAAAATACAAAAAACGGAGGGGGGAGGAAGGCCCTTTGCAATATGATTGGCTGCTAAGACAGGGACCAGAAAGGCATTGGGCAGATGCCAAGGGCAAGCAAGCAAAGGGAAAGTTGAAAAATCGGATGCTAATGGCCATAAGAGAAATGAGCTTCCCAGAGAGTTCTGTTAGATCACAGTGTGTTCTGGAGCTGCAAGGGGCCAAGGTGAAATGAGTACAAGTAGGGAAAGGATAATTGCGTTTGCTGGTCTCTGAGCTGAATGCTGGCCAAGTAGAATGGATTGCTTAAGGCACCATGTGGAGTGGTGTCCAATTTACCCTGGGACGCTCAGCCCTGACTGTGAAATTAGGAAAGTGAGTTCTTAAAACTAAACGAAGTTGGTGTTATTAAGGGCATAAGGATTCATTTTCTAACATGTTTTTACTAAGCAGTTTTAAAATTGCCAGTGATAACCCTTAAGTATCCTGAGGACAGGGAAATGTCATTCTAGCTGCACTGATCACAGAACTGGAAAGCCATTTTGTGCAAAGATCGAAAGGTGATGTGGAAACAAGCTTGCTTAACCTTAAGGTAACATTGGAGTTAATTTATATGTAGACTTTGGGTGATTTGCATCAGAGACTAAAAAAGAACTCCAAACCTATTTAAACTCTCCTCCCCTTTCATCCAGGTAAAATGGTCCTTCTCCAAAAAATCCCAACAGGTTCCTAACAGCAAGTTTTACAAGCTGACAAATCAGCCATGCGGACTTTTTAATCACTATAAAAACGAAGCATACTTGCAGAGATCAGAATGCGAATTATTTTATCGAAAATTTCTTTCAGAGAAAATTACATGATAAACTCTGATCATGTACTGATCATAGCCCAGTAATGCGCTCATACCTCTGTTGTTAGTGGTCAAAAAGTGCTATTGAAAAGTCAGAAAATGTGTAAGCATTTGATATTTATTCTACAACGTGTATCAGAAAGTTTGACCAGACAAACGTGATATGTCTTCAGTGTTTCCATATAAAATCAAACCGATTTGCAATGAGAAGCTCAAGAACAAGGCACGTGACCTTATCTGAGCCAGGGATTTAAGTCCAAGAGTCTTTTAAAAATCACTGGAAAGAGATGCTAAATTGGTAAGCAAAGAGCTGCCAAGAGCTTCTAGAGGGTGAAGGCCTGAGCAAGAATGAAGCCTGCACAGAGAATAAAAGAGCTAAGAGATGGATAGAAGTGGTTAGGGAGAAGGGGGGGAAGAGGGGCGGGACTGCTGAAGCGCTGATAATACTCTTTGACTATAGTGCTTCTTAAAGCTGGCTTTGTTATTTCTGAATTTTTCTGTTGTGTAAAATAATAATAATCCCTTTTGGGTTTTTTTATATTATTATTATAAGCAAGGTTATCCTTGGATTCTGCCACTCAATATTTAAAGAGTAACTGATTAGATTATATCTTGCTATATTCCAGGAGTCTGGACACATGGTAAATGGAATTATAGGTTACTAGGTATAAAAGTGTCATAAAGACAGATAAATACTTTACCCTATGTCCTTAAAAAATATATAAAGCATATGGCCAAATGTGGCACACCTAAAAGCAGAAATAAGGAAAAAAATACTGGAGCCCTGGCTGGTTGGCTCAGTGATAGGGCGTCGGCCAGGCATGTGGATGCCCCCGGTTTGATTCCCAATCAGGGCACACAGGAGAAGAGGCCATCTGCTTCTCCACCATTCCCCGCCCCCTCTCTATCTCTGTCTCTTCCCTGCCTGCAGCCATATCTCAGTTGGAGCAAGTTGGCCCCTGGTACTGAATATGGCTCCATGGCCTTACCTCAGGTGCTAAAATAGCTTGGTTGCTAAGCAATGGAGCAACAGCCCAGATGGGCAGAGCATTGCCCATGTGGGGGGCGCTTGCTGGGTTGATCAAGATAGGGGCACATGTGGGAGTCTATCTCACTGCCTCCTAGCTTCTCACTTAAGGAAAAAAGAAAACAGTGTCTTTTATTTTGAATTTATTTGTTTGTTGTTAAGAAATCAAGACAAGTATTGGTTAAACAATAGATGAACAGATAAATCGAAGAGAAAAAAAATCCACAAATAGACTCTGATTTTTCACAAGGCACATTCGAGCAATTCAATGGAGGATGGAAAGTTTTATCAACAAATGGTTTGGGAAAATGGAATAAAAGTATTAAAAAATATTAACTTTACTCACTATCTCACAATAGAAAAATAATTTGAGATGATCATCGAGCTAAAACATTAAAGTAAAATCATAACATTTCTAGAATTAAACATAGACTAACATTTCTGGGAACCTTGGATAAATAAAGTTTTCTGCAAAAAGGCAAAAAATTCACAAGAAAAGAAAAACAATGTAACACATTGAACTTTAAATTAAAAACTCTGCTCATCAAAAGACAACACAAGAAAATGAAAATGCTAGAAACGTATTTCTAATACATATATCTAACCAAGGACTTGCATCTAAACTCCTACAGCTCAATACAAAAAATAATTAAACTAATAATTGGGAAAACAGGCTTGGCCAGTTGGCTTAGTGGTAGAGTGTTGTCCTGGCATATGGAACTCCCAGTTCGATTCCCAGTCAGGGCACACAGGCAAGCGACCATCTGCTTCTCCACCTCTTCCTCTCTCCCTCTCTCTCTCTCTCTCTTTTCCCCACACCCACAGCCCTGGCTCAAATTGTATGAGCAAGTTGGCCCCGGGTGCTGAGGATGGCACCATGACCTTGCCTCAGACACTGAAATAGTTTGGTTGTTGAGCAATAGAGCAGCGACCTCGATGGGTAGAGCATTGTGTGGTAGGGGGCTGGCTGGGTGGATCTCAGTCAAGACGCATGTGGCCCTGGCTGGTTGGCTCAGCGGTAGAGCGTCAGCCAGGCGTGCGGGGGACCCGGGTCCAATTCCCGGCCAGGGCACATAGGAGAAGTGCCCATCTACTTCTCCACCCCTCCCCCTCTCCTTCCTCTCTCTCTCTTCCCCTCCCGCAGCGAGGCTCCATTGGAGCAGAGATGGCCCGGGTGCTGGGGATGGCTCCTTGACCTCTGCCCCAGGTGCTAGAGTGGCTCTGGTCGCAACAGAGTGACGCCCCGGAGGGGCAGAGCATCGCCCCCTGGTGGCCGTGCCGGGTGGATCCCGGTCGGGCGCATGCGGGAGTCTGTCTGTCTCTCCCCGTTTCCAGCTTCAGAAAAATACAAAAAAAAAAAAAAGATGCATGTGAGAGTCTGTTTCTCTACCTCCCCACCTGTCACTTAATAAAAAAGGGGGGGGGATATTGAAAGACACACAAAAGAACAAATTCAAGTGGATAATAAATACATGAAAAGATACTTAATATTATTAGTCATCAGAGAAATGCAAATTGAAACCATATTGAAATATCACATCACATCAATTAGAAACAAATCAAGCCTTTGGTGATAACACAAAATATTGGCAAAAATGTGTAGCAACCAGAACACTCATACATCTCTGGTGAGAGGGTAAAACAGAAGAACTCAAATGTCCCTCAGGAAAAATATATACTGCTCACAGAAATTAGGGGATATTTCAAAGTGAATATAAAGCCATAAAATATCCCCTAATTTTTGTGAGCAGTATAGAAAAAAACATGTTGTATCACAATACATTGGAATACTATTCAGTAATAACAATAAGTAATGAAAATAATAAACTGCTGAAACATGCAGCATAATGAGCTATAAAACTCCCCAAAGGCCCTGGCCATTTGGCTCAATGGTAGAGCGTCGGCCTGGCGTGCAGGAGTCCTGGGTTCAATTCCCGGCTAGGGCACACAGGAGAAGCACCCATCTGCTTCTCCACCCCTCCTCCTCTCCTTCCTCTCTGTCTCTCTCTTCCCCTCCCGCAGCCAAGGCTTCATTGGAGCAAAGATGGCCTAGTCGCTGGGGATGGCTCCTTGGCCTCTGCCTCAGGGGCTAGAGTGGCTCTGGTCGCAACAGAGCAACGCCCCAGATGGGCAGAGCATCGCCCCCTGGTGGCCGTGCCGGGTGGATCCCGGTCGGGCGCATGCGGGAGTCTGTCTGACTGTCTCCCCATTTCCAACTTCAGAAAAATACAAACACACACACACACACACATACACACACAAACTCCGCAAAAGCCCAGACAAAAAAGACTATCCACAATATGTTTTCATTTCTACGAAGTTTGGGAACAAATTGTTGCTATGATGCATACTCTTCATAACACCTCGTTCAACCCCAACCTTATCCCTAATACTATCGCTTTCAGTGAAGCTCAACTATATCCAAAGACGTTCTTCTGCTTTCCCAAATTCAGATCTTCCTTCTGCACCATTTCCACTAATTCTCTCAGTTGTCTTACCCTAAAGAAGATAAAGGAGGAAAGCGAACAGAAAACTTTAGTTGATATACTCTAGTTGACTCTAAGTTTATAAGCTAAGAGTCAGTGAAGAAGAGCCTTCCTTCTGTACTGAGTAGACATGGCTTTTTCAGGAGCAGCAGTAAATACACTTTTACTCTTTCTGATTAGGTAAATTGGCAAGGAGAGATTATGAAAGTATGAGCCTATGGTGATAACATCAGAACAGTGGTTCCCTATGTAGGTAAGGTTTAATTTAAAGAGAACCGAAGGAACTTTCGGGGGTGATGGAAATGTTCCTGACCTTGACTGGTGTTGGATGTATGGATGTATACATTTTTGGAACTCACTGAATTGTATACTAAAATCTTTGCATTTTCTTATGTTTAAATTTTCCTTCAGTGAAATATGAAGATTGATGAGCTTAATAATACTTTTTAAATATGGAAAAACTAAAAGGACCTTAAGTTCATGGCTTGCAGTTTGTGGCCAATAACCCATAATCCCTGCAAATCAAGTAATCAACTTGTATAGAATTGAAAAAGCAGAAAAGAGGGATATAAGATTGAAAGTAAGGCCTGACCTGTGGTGGCGCAGTCAATAAAGTGTCGCCCTGGATTGCTGAGGTTGTTGGTTCAAAACCGTGGGCTTGCCTGGTCAAGGCACATAACAGAAGCAAACACTTCTAGTTGATGCTTCCTGGTCCTCCCCTACCTTCTCTCTCTCCTCTCTCTAAAAAAATCAATAAATAAAATAGTTAAAGAAAATATTGAAATTGAGAAACCAGAGCTTGAATCTTCATCCCCATTCCTTTGTTTCCTTGGTTCGAGAGAAGATGGTAAAGCACCACATTCTCATTTCTGATGTGAAAGAACATTCTACCTAAAATTTATCCTCAGCAAACTGGCTAATAGTGTGACTGGGTAGAATAAAAATATTTTTCTACACGAAATAACTCAAAACAATTTAGCTCAAAATAGTCCTTTCTTAAGAAGCTGTTGAATGAAGGATGTGCTTTAAGCAAACAAGGAAGTAGAAGAAGAGACTAGAAAGCATGACTCCTTTATTTATTTATTTATTTATTTATTTATTTATTTATTTATTTTTGTATTTTTCTGAAGCTGGAAACGGGGAGGCAGTCAGACAGACTCCCGCATGCACCCGACCGGGATCCACCCGGCACACCCACCAGGGGGCAATTCTCTGCCCATCCAGGGCGTCACTCTGTTGCGACCAGAGCCACTCTAGCGCCTGAGGCAGAGGCCATGGAGCCATCCCCAGCACCCGGGCCATCTTTGCTCCAATGGAGCCTCAGCTGCAGGAGGGGAAGAGAGAGACAGAGAGGAAGGAGAGGGGGAGGGGTGGAGAAGCAGATGGGTGCTTCTCCTGTGTGCCCTGGCCGGGAATCAAACCTGGGACTTCCACACGCCAGGCCAACGCTCTACCACTGAGCCAACCGGCCAGAGCCGCATGACTCTTAAGAATGTGGATCTCGCTTAGGATGAAGGGATGTCTCCGAGTGGCCATTGTATGACAGGTGCAGAAGGCGTCCAGTGTTAACTGAGCAGGATGGAAGAGTGCGGGAGAGAATTCTTCAAAAGTAAAAGGTTGCACATGTGTGTGTTGGGGAAATTGGGGAGGTTGAGTTATAGAGGTCACCAGATAACATGTTACTCAGTTTAGGCAACTGTGCAGGTCAGAGGTCACCACAAGTTCCCCAAGAAAACCTCTAATATGATCCTCAAAAAAGTCAATCTGTGACAAGATGCCACACAGAAGTTATAACAGTGGTTGAATGACAAAAGCACCAGCGGCGTAAGACCTTTATGACTCTGGCCCTAAGCACCTTACTCCTTCTACCATCCAGTCCCCTGAAGGAGCAGGGAAGTATTGGAGAGGGAGGCAGAATGAGAGTTGAAGGAACAGGAAAGGTCAAACCCTATAACTCCTTCCCCATTGCAAGTCTCTGAGCTGGGAGGAGTAGGATACTGTGAATTAGAGGTGACACTGAAGTTTTATTTATTTATTTTTATTTCATTTTTTTAATTTTCACTGATTGATTTTAGAGAGACAGAGAGAGGAAGGGAAGGAGGGAGGGAGAGAGAGAGAGAAACATTAGTTTGTGTTCTAGCTAGTTGTGCATTCACTGGTTGTGTCTCATATGTGCCCTGACCCAGGATCAGACCCGCCACCTTAGTGTTTTAGACCAGTGGTCCCCAACCCCCGGGCCGCGTACTGGTACTGGTCCATGGGCCATTTGGTACCGGTCTGCAGAGAAAGAATAAATAACTTACATTATTTCTGTTTTATTTATATTTAAGTCTGAACGATGTTTTATTTTTAAAAAAATGACCAAATTCCCTCTGTTACATCCATCTAAGACTCACTCTTGACGCTTGTCTCGGTCACGTGATACATTTATCTGTCCCACCCTAAAGGCCGGACTGTGAAAATATTTTCTGACATTAAACCAGTTCGTGGCCCAAAAAAAGGTTGGGGACCACTGTTTTAGACGACACTCAACCAACTGAGCGAACCGACCAGGGCCAACACTGAAGTTTTAAATTGAAGTGGTGTGGCTATAAAACCAAAACCTTGTCACAAATTTTTTTTCTTGTAAATGACAGAGACTGGAAAGTGATGAGAGAAAGAGACCCACAGAGCAGGTTTAAACACAGTGATGGAAAAAAATTATTTTTTCCTCCCGGTTTTACCCCATTGCATTCAGGCTGTTTAATAATTTACTTATAGTGCCTGCTACCTGCCTGTTAAGGTTATTAAGATTTATGTGCCTTGACCAGACAAGCCCACAGTTTTGAACCAACAACCTCAGCATTTCAGGGCAAAACATTCAGTTCTTCTGTTACCATCTCCCATATCCCCTTCTCAGTCACCAGATGGAGTTATATTGCAGTTTTTGATTCGGCGTGTTTAATGTTTACATCATTGTGACTATGTAATTACTATTCTATTGTGCATTCACATCGAATACTGTTATTACATTTCTTCATCTTACCAAACTTTGCATTTTCCCCAAATTATATCTCACCTTCGCTTTTCAGACTCAATTAAAAAATCAACAATATGTATATATTTAGTACAATAAAGATCCTTAATAATTAGCTTTAGAAATGTGTCTATAGTTGCTAAAATGCTTGTGATGCATTAAGTTACTTGTGTTCATTCGTATTGTTTGCTTGACAGTTTTGAAATTAAAGTGTTATATATTCTGAGGATACTGTGTTTTAACTCTAGCATTTTGATTGACCTTTGCTTAAGGTTAATTTCTAGGCATTTGTGTTGGTTTATTGACTAAAAGGGATTGAGTTGTTTGTTTGTTTTTACATAGATTATATCTGTATTTATCTCTGTATCTATTCATATTCTATGGCCACAAAAACAGATAAATGGAAGATAGATAGATAGATAGATGATAGATAGATAGATAGATAGATAGATAGATAGATAGATAGATAGATAATAGATAGATTTAGATTAGGACTGACTTTATATTCTCATTTTGGGGATGATTACATTAACATCAACATCACTAATTGTGGGCAAAAAATGTAAAATAACACTTTTTTTTCTTTCATATGACAAATAATTCCAACTAGCAAATGCTATGTTCTTACACAGCTTCACAATAAGTACAAAGCTAAATAAAAATGGAAATTATTTTGCAAGCTTCCCTACAACTTAAAAATAAAAGGATGATACCTTGGGACTTATTTTCGAGATACAGATTCTTGAAATTCTTTATTCTTTTATCAGCTCTGTTGCCCAAGGGGAAATCTGTACAACAGGCATCGTATATCTTTAATAATGAAGTAAACTACTGTAGCTTGAATCTTTCGAGTAGCTGAGAAACCCAATAGTGTGCAGGAAATGCCAGAAGAGTTTGTTTTACCAGAGATATAAATTCAGCAACATTCAAGGGTTAGGCTCATTTCAATTGAAGGCAGAAAGGCAAAACTGTTGAAAATGTTTTCAAGGATAATCCATATGGACTGAGTCTGAGGAAGATTTCCCACAAAGCAAATACCTACTTTATAAACCAGAGTTCTAGAATCTTTCCATTATTATTATTATTAATTATTATTATTTTTTTTAATAAATTTTTATTAATGGTAATGGGATGACATTAATAAATCAGGGTACATATATTCAAAGAAAACATGTCTAGGTTATGTTGTCATCAAATTATGTTGCAAACCCCTCGCCCAAAGTCAGATTGTCCTCCGTCACCCTCTATCTAGTTCTCTGTGCCCCTCCCCCTCCCCCTAACACTCTCCCTCCCTCCCTCCCATGTCCTCCCTCCCCCCCCCACCCTTGGTAACCACCACACTCTTGTCCATGTCTCTTAGTCTCATTTTTATGTTCCACCAATATATGGAATCATGTAGTTCTTGTTTTTTTCTGATTTGCTTATTTCACTCCTTATAATGTTATCAAGATCCCACCATTTTGCTGTAAATGATCTGATGTCATCATTTCTTATGGCTGAGTAGTATTCCATAGTGTATATGTGCCACATCTTCTTTATCCAGTCTTCTATTGAAGGGCTTTTTGGTTGTTTCCATGTCTTGGCCACTGTGAACAGTGCTGCAATGAACATGGGGCTACATGTGTCTTCACGTATCAATGTTTCTGAGGTTTTGGGGTATATACCCAGTAGAGAGATTGCTGGGTCATAAGGTAGTTCTATTTGCAGTTTTTTGAGGAACCACCATACTTTCCTCCATAATGGTTGTACTACTTTACAGTCCCACCAACAGTGAATGAGGGTTCCTTTTTCTCCACAGCCTCTCCAACATTTGCTATTACCCGTCTTGTTGATAATAGCTAATCTAGCAGGAGTGAGGTGGTATCTCATTGTAGTTTTGATTTGCATTTCTCTAATAACTAATGAAGCTGAGCATCTTTTCATATATCTGTTGGCCATTTGTATCTCTTCCTGGGAGAAGTGTCTGTTCATGTCCTCTTCCCATTTTTTATTGGATTGTTTGTTTGTTTGTTGTTGAGTTTTATGAGTTCTTTGTAAATTTTGGATATTAGGCCCTTATCTGAGCTGTCGTTTGAAAATATCAGTTCCCATATAGTTGGCTGTCTGTTTATTTTGATATCAGTTTCTCTTGCTGAGCAAAAACTTTTAATTCTGATGTAATCCCATTCATTTATCTTTGCCTTCACTTCTCTTGCCATTGGAGTCAAGTTCATAAAATGTTCTTTAAAACCCAGGTCCATGATTTTAGTACCTATGTCTTCTTCTATGTACTTTATTGTTTCAGGTCTTATATTTAGGTCTTTGATCCATTTTGAATTAATTTTAGTACACGGGGACAGGCTGTAGTCGAGTTTCATTCTTTTGCATGTGGCTTTCCAGTTTTCCCAACACCATTTGTTGAAGAGGCTTTCTTTTCTCCATTGTGTGTTGTTGGCCCCTTTATCAAAGATTATTTGACCATATATATGTGGTTTTATTTCTGGGCTTTCTATTCTGTTCCATTGGTCTGAGTGTCTATTTTTTTGCCAATACCATGCTGTTTTGATTATTGTGGCCCTATAATATAGTTTAAAGTCAGGTATTGTAATGCCCCCAGCTTCATTCTTTTTCCTTAGAATTGTTTTGGCTATTCGGGGTTTTTTATAGTTCCATATAAATCTGATGATTTTTTGTTCCATTTCTTTAAAAAATCTCATAGGGATTTTGATGGGAATTGCATTAAATTTGTATATTGCTTTGGGTAATATGGCCATTTTGATTATATTTATTCTTCCTATCCAAGAACAAGGAATATTTTTCCATCTCATTGTATCTTTTTCGATTTCCCTTAACAATGCTTTGTAATTTTCATTATATAGGTCCTTTACGTTCTTTGTTATGTTTATTCCTAGGTATTTTATTTTTTTTGTTGCAATCGTGAAGGGGATTATTTTTTTGAGTTCGTTTTCTAATATTTCATTGTTGGCATATAGAAAGGCTATGGACTTTTGTATGTGAATTTTGTATCCTGCGACCTTACTGTATTGGTTTATTGTTTCTAATAATCTTTTTGTGGAGTCCTTCGGGTTTTCGATGTATAGGATCATATCATCAGCAAAAAGTGATAGCTTTACTTCTTCTTTTCCGATATGGATGCCTTTTATTTCTTTGTCTTGTCTGATTGCTCTGGCCAGAACTTCTAGCACCACGTTGAATAAGAGTGGAGAGAGTGGACAACCCTGTCTTGTTCCTGATTTAAGGTAGAAAGTCCTCAGTTTTATGCCGTTTAATAGGATGTTGGCTGATGGTTTATCATATATGGCCTTTATCATGTTGAGATATTTTCCTTCTATACCCATTTTATTGAGAGTCTTAAACATAAAATTGTGTTGTATTTTATCAAAAGCCTTTTCTGCATCTATTGATAAGATCATGTGGTTTTTGTTCTTTGTTTTGTTGATATGGTGTATTACGTTAACCGTTTTGCGTATGTTGAACCATCCTTGAGATTCTGGGATGAATCCCACTTGATCATGATGTATTATTTTTTTAATATGTTGTTGTATTCGGTTTGCCAGTATTTTGTTTAGTATTTTAGCATCTGTATTCATTAGAGATATTGGTCTGTAGTTTTCTTTCTTTGTGCCATCCTTGCCAGGTTTTGGTATGAGGGTTATGTTGGCCTCATAAAATGTGTTTGGAAGTATTGCTTCTTCTTCAATTTTTTGGAAGACTTTGAGTAGAATAGGAACCAAGTCTTCTTTGAATGTTTGATAGAATTCACTAGTATAACCGTCTGGGCCTGGACTTTTATTTTTGGGGAGATTTTTAATAGTTTTTTCTATTTCCTCCCTGCTGATTGGTCTGTTTAGGCTTTCTGCTTCTTCATGACTCAGTCTAGGAAGGTTGTATTGTTCTAGGAATTTATCCATTTCTTCTAGATTGTTGTATTTGGTGGCATATAATTTTTCATAGTATTCTACAATAATTCTTTGTATTTCTATGATGTCTGTGGTGATCTCTCCTCTTTCATTTTGGATTTTATTTATTTGAGTCCTGTGTCTTTTTTCCTTGTTGAGTCTTGCCAAGGGTTTGTAAATTTTGTTGATCTTTTCAAAGAACCAGCTCCTTGTTTTATTGATTTTTTCTATAGTTTTTCTGTTCTCTATTTCATTTATTTCTGCTCTGATTTTTATTATCTCCTTTTTTCGGCTGGTTTTGGGTTGTCTTTGTTCTTCTTTTTCTAGTTCCTTAAGGTGTGAAGTTAAGTGGTTTACTTCGGCTCTCTCTTGTTTGTTCATATAGGCCTGAAGTGATATGAACTTTCCTCTTATTACTGCTTTTGCTGCATCCCAGAGATTCTGATATGTCGTATTTTCATTTTCATTTGTCTGTATATATCTTTTGATTTCTGCGCTTATTTCTTCTTTGACCCATTCATTTTTTAGAAGTATGTTGTTTAGTTTCCACATTTTTGTGGGGTTTTCCCCCTCTTTTTTGCAGTTGAATTCTAGTTTCAAGGCTTTATGATCAGAAAATATGCTTGGTACAATTTCAATTTTTCTAAATTTGCTGATATTGTCTTTGTGGCCCAACATATGGTCAATTCTTGAGAATGTTCCATGTACACTAGAGAAAAATGTATACTCTGTCGCTTTGGGATGAAGTGTCCTATAGATGTCTATCATATCCAGGTGTTGTAGTATTTCGTTTAAGGCCACTATATCTTTATTGATTCTCTGTTTGGATGACCGATCTAGAGCCGTCAGCGGTGTATTGAGGTCTCCAAGTATGATTGTATTTTTGTTAGTTTTTGTTTTAAGGTCAATAAGTAGCTGTCTTATATATTTTGGTGCTCCTTGGTTTGGTGCATATATATTAAGGATTGTTATGTCTTCTTGATTCAACTTCCCCTTAATCATTATGAAATGACCATTTTTGTCTCTGAGTACTTTTTCTGTC